>NW_017732141.1:2453-4789 GCF_001890085.2 Hipposideros armiger | reverse complement strand
TGACTTACCTAACTGCCTCTTTGCTATAATAAAACAAAAGGCTTAGTGCCACCTTGGGAGGTGCAGAAAGGGATGGTTTTCTGGAGGAGAATATGGTAGAGTTGAACCTTGAAGGGAAGGGAAGACTTGAGCCGGTGGAGAGCAAGCATTACAACATGGACAAAGTCCAGAGAGGAAGTCCAACAGTTTACAGGCTGGGTCTGCCTTCTTGTGCTTTGTCTTTTGTTGCTTACTGTTAAATACATAGAATCCTGCCTTTAAAAGAATGTGGTTCTGCATTGTGTGGTTTTAATTCATTAGTACAAACTTCAGGCCAGGGTGGGATGGCGTGTATGCATGCAGGTGTCTGTTCATGTAAAGATGCCTTCTGCTTTAGAGAGCATGTGCTTTAAAAAGGATTTGGAAATAGTCCAGTCTTTTTGCTGACTCTGTTGTCTGCATAGTGAATTAGGAAAGACAGTGTCGGTCCTGCTAGATTTTATCTTAATCTTCACATGGATCCTTTTATTACTTAGCATTCTTCAAAAATGGGCCAGAAAGGGATGCCAGAGTGTTTTTTTTTTTGGACTGCTTATATGTAAAATACACTTAGAAACAGAAGGTTTCAATCTATCTCTTCGAAACAGTGACCTTATAAATGAACTGTGCATTTAAGTTAGATGGACTACTTGTAAGAAGGACCTCATATTTATCTTTGCATATACATATGTAAAATGTGTCCATAATGTATGTAAAACATGAACTTGGTTTGCAGGTATAGAGCTGCATGACAGTTACATATATTGAGCTAAAATTTATGTTTTAAATAGTAGCTAAATATACAACTCTATCCCAGGGATTTTTCAAGAAAACCATGCACTCACAAATATCAGCCAATAAATCATTGCAACTAAAATCTGAACTGCAACACTTAATTTCAGATAGACTTCTGGTGATTTTTAGAAGCAATTTACCTATGTAGAATTATGATAATATGCTAAAATTTTCCTAAAAGTGCAGGTAAATATTTGCACATGGTTGTCTTTCTTGCCCCCAAAAGTGTGTATACCCTTATAAAAATATTCCTGATTTTAAAACGTCTGCACATATCTAAAGGATAGATTGTGGTCTTTGGTAACATAATGAGTTCTTTAGGGTTTACTTCACATAATTGCTTCTTTTCCCTTTTGTACTGTGCCTACTTAACACTCACATGCTAATATTAGCACTAATGCCTTAGGCCTAAATAGCAATAATTACTGGATGACATACTGGCTTCTATTTAAGTTGACAACTCAATAACTTGACATATGCATTACATCTCTATTACATTGGAATCTAAATGGCACTTTATAAAGCATTCCTTTTATATTTAGTTCACTGACTGATCAGACTCAAGCTTGTGCTCATCATGTGTCTTTTAAAGACTAGTGAATGTATGTCATTATNAGCTCCTTCTTCTTTATTTTTTTATCTAGGGGGTATATTTCCTTCAACCCTATTAGTGAAATAATTTCTACTACAGAAAATGCAGCTTAACTCACAATAAAATGTTAAGGATTTCTTTAATTATGCAAAAATTAAAATGACAGCAATTGGCTCAATGTGGCTTAATATGTTCTTAAATAAAAGAAGTTATAGAAGAGTTCTTAATAAAAATTAGTATGAAACACTACCTTCTCAAAAAATACTAAAACAAGAAAAAACCTTGTTTTCGATGACTAATCTAAAGCTCAGAAAAATTGTCTTAGCTCAAGTTACAAAAGAGTAGCAGAATCAAAGTTAACATATAAATCAGATCAGTGTTATTCAAATGACACTGTGTTCTATTTCCCATATAAAGGTGGCTACATATTTAAAATTTAAAATCTCAGAATCTCACCCATTAAAGGGATAGAGCCATTGAGCATCTCTTAATTGGAGTCTTTATAATTAAGTTTTCTTTAGATTTGCAAGGTATGTTCTAATATTTAATAAAAATAGTTTTGAATAAAATCATAAAATATAAAATTTGCTCACAGGTTTATGTCCCCTTTCTAAAGATCAGTATACTATAAGCTCAGTATAATACCTATCAAAATCCCAGCAGGCTTTTATATTTTTTGCAGCTAATAGCAAACTGATCCTAATGTTTTTATGGAAATCCAGAGAACCCTAGAGTAGGCAAAATTATTTTAAAAAGAAAAAACAAATTTGGAGGACTTACACTATAATTTCAAAACTTACTATAAAACTATAAAAATCGGGGCCAGCCAAGTGGCACAGTGCTTAAGAGCTGGCTTGGGACACCAGCTTTGAGCAGCAGGGCCCCAGTTCGGATCCCACATGAGGGCCAGTGACACTGCCCTCTACAGCTA
>NW_017732141.1:0-1103 GCF_001890085.2 Hipposideros armiger | reverse complement strand
ATATATATATAAAACCTTATGACTCAGTGATAAGACAAACAACTGCATTTTTAAATATTGATGAAAGACTTGAACAAACATTTCACCAAAGACGACATATTAATGGTTCATAAGCAAAGGAAAAGGTGCACCCCATCATGAATAATTAGTAAATGAAAATTAAAACCACTGCACACCGATTTGAAAGGCTATAATTAAAAGGCTGACAATGACAAGTTTTGTAAGGCTGTAGAAAAACAGTATAGCTGATTTGGAGGAACAGCTCCAAATCAGACCAAATATTAGCCAGTCATACAGATTACTTAAAAAATTAAATTTAAACTTACATATGACCCAGCAGTCCCACTCCTTGGAATGTACCAAGAAAAATGAGATCTATCCTGAGACTGGAGATGGGAAAAAAGAAGGGCAACAAAAAGGCTTGAAGTTTTCGGAGTGATAAAATGTTCTAAAATTGGATGTGGTAATGCACAATTCTATCAATTAACTAAAAATTATTGAATTGTGTATGTACAAGGAATGTATTTTATGATATGTAAATATTACTGCAATAAATTTTCCAATAACCATTTTAAATAAATTTTTAAATAAAAGTAACATAAAAAACATTATGTAAATAAGAATTGAATTTATTCCAAAACAGATCATGGAATGACAGTATGATTGTGGGGGGAGGCGGGGGAAGGGACATGGGTTTGTTTTTGGAGAATAGTGAGAATGGAATAATATTAGATGATGGCACTCAGATTGTGATGAATTGTAAAATGCTTTTCCATCCTTCTCCTGTTTCAGTTGTCCTGTTCCTTTTTCTTTTGCCACCTTTCACACATTCTTGTTATACAAGAAGCCAAGTGAAGGTCAAAGGATGTCACTTTATATTTTTAAATAAAGAGGCCAGCAGGTTAACCTTTGCATTGGCATTTGAACTCCTTCCTGACAAATAAGTCAATCATGATGAGAAAAATATTTGAGCAGATGTGTATCAGCATCATTAAAGAAACAAAAAGCTGCTGTTATGCCATATTGATGATTAATATTCATTAAGCTACTGAAATGTAAAGGTTTGTGATTGTTGAACATTTCTGTTATTGTGCATTGACTTA
>NW_017738777.1:0-1013 GCF_001890085.2 Hipposideros armiger | reverse complement strand
CGACAGCAACTTGTCTGTTCCCCTTCCCCCAATTCCCCAGCACTGTTCCCATCCCCCCAATTCCCCAATAAAAATCTTAAAAAAAAAAAATCAACATCTCTGAGAACGGTATTTAGGAATTTGCTTTTGACACTACCTCCTCAGGCTATATTAATGTGTTTAATCTGTTTTCTATACTTTAAAATCATAGATTTTAGGGGATCTCATATGCAAAGTTGATTAGCATGGTCATATAATGTACTGTATTTTCAAAATGGGGACAATTTCAAGTGTAAACTGGGATCTTGATGATAATTATGGCAACAAAGCAGGCATGAGTCTAGACTTTATTGATTATGGGGAAATGTAGACAGGTGTGTATGTCATTCATATAAGTATATATAAGGAATGATATACAACACCTGACTGACTGAAGGAGACCTTTGTATGCAAGATCTCTGCACGTTTACTCTCCTGGGCTGAGTATTTTGGAAGCCATAAAAGCTGGCACATTCATAAGACCTGACTTAACCCAGTGGTGGGAACTCATGTAACTATATTGCATTCTTATTCAGGAAACGTGTTGGACAAGAAGCAACAAGTAATGCAAGGAAATTCAATCACTGATGCAAATTTGAACTCAGACAAAAAATATTCAAAGTAATATGGAATCTAAAGAATAGAATAAACAAAACAGAAACAGATTCAGAGATATAGGGAAACAAAACAAAACAAAACAAAACAAAAAACCTGATGGTTGCTAGTTGAGAGAGGAATGGGGATGGGGGAGAAGGTAAAGGGATTAGAAAGTAAAAATTAGTACTCACAATATAGCCATGGGGATATGAAAGGCAGCTTGGGGAATATAATGAATAATGTTATAAAGATTATGTAGGTTGCCAGATGGACACTGGACTTATTAGGGAGACCACTTCATAGATGGTGTAGGTGTCTAACCATTGCAGTGTACACCTAAAACTGAAGTTGGATAATACCGAATGTCAACTATAATTATATATATATATATATATATA
>NW_017738776.1:0-1015 GCF_001890085.2 Hipposideros armiger | reverse complement strand
TCAAACTCTTGAGCGAGCTCTTAACCAACTGAGCCACTCGGCCGGCCCTCACTTTATTTTAAATCTGTGTCTTTTAAATTTAGAATATGTTCTAACAAACCAAAGGACCATGGTTATGTTTTTGAGCAAGCCTGAAATGTGATTTTTTAAAGAGGGGAATTTAATTTATTCATATTTTGTGTTATATACCTGTTCATTTTCATGCAATTTTATTTTATGTTTTATTCATATTTTCTTATTATTTTTCTTAAATTTTATGCATTAAGTTTTTGTTTTACATACTAGACATCCTATTTCTATTCTATATGTGATTATCTTTAAACCTTTGAAAATATATTTTCCTATCAGTTCTAAGATAAAACACTATCAATGAACTTATCCACAGAAAAAATAAAAGCCATAGTACTCACATGAGTTTCTTTCTACTTCTCAATATCAAGAATTTGCTGAAATAATTTGAAATTTTATTTCCACTTAGTGTGTTTTGTAGAAGGGTATACATCATTCAGTTCCTCTGTCTTCTTAATCAGTTCTGGAGACTTCTCCATCTCTAAGGCGTTGATTGAGGTAGTGTGAGGCAAGCCTCTAGCAGATCAAAGCTAGCAGATTGGATAAGAGTGTGGTGTTTGTCAGGATCCAGCAGCTGGATGGAGACTGGAATCTTTGGGAGTTGGAGTTAAGTTATGGAGGCCTTTTGAGTTGGAACTGGGATAACATCTGCTTGACCCTTTGGTTGCCAAAGGGTTTTGTTTTCTTCCAGTGCAGACAATTTTTACTTTTCCTGGCTCACATGGTACTAAGGAATACAGCCCTCAGAACTTTTCCTTAGTGGTTATTTCCAGATGAAGTGTGCATTCCTTTTCTGGTTTTCTTAGTTGTTTTTAATGCCGATTAAGAAGCGACTACTAGAAGAGAAAGCTGCCTTGTATTTTGCCTTAAATTCTTCTATTTTTAAATTAGACACCTTAAGAAAGACAAAATTTACACTCAGATGACATTACTTTTTAAAGTATTG
>NW_017738775.1:0-934 GCF_001890085.2 Hipposideros armiger | reverse complement strand
TGCATTTGCTGCATTGGTATCAAGCATTAGTTTTAATCAAAAGGCTTTCAGAGTATCCTTTCATTTTAGCGCTGCCATAAAGCAGTACCAGCTGGAAGGAATAAGAACAGAGAGGGAGTCAATGTTCCATCCAGCTTCAGACCCAATGAGCCCCTTCCCACTTTACAGATGGGGAATCGAAGGCCTCAGGTGAACAGCAGCAACAATAACATCCTGAACACAACATGGGGTGAGGAATGGGTGGGCACCAGGGGGGCTTCTGCAGTGTGGTGACTCTCTATTTCCTGATACACGGCTCTCTTTGCTTTGTGATCATTTATTGAGGGGTGTTATTTCTGTTCTGATTAAAAATTAAACTAAAAAAAATTAAATCAAGATCCACTTCACAGAGGATGTTCAGATGTTCAAATGTCCAAGACGGGAGAGATGGTCTTTAACAGTCAGATGAAGAGAGCCGCAGGGTGAGCACTGTCTGGGGAGCTAGAGCCCAGTGGGCAGGTTCCCTTTCTTCCCTGAGCCTCATTCATTAAAGCGAGCAAACAGGCAAACGAATGCCAGCGACAAAAATCTCTTTATGGATATCTCTTGGTCGATGATAGATCGATAATAGACAGATAGGTAGAAAAATAGATAGATAGATAGATAGATGGTAGAAAGATGATAGAAAGATGATAGATGATAGATAAATAGATAGACAATAGAAAGATGATAGAAAGATAGACAGATAGATAGATGATAAAAAGAAAGAAAATGATAGATGATTGGTAGATAGACTGATTACGTACAAAGCACTCCTACTATGTGTCAGGCCCTGTGCCTGGCCCTGGGGATGAAGCTGTCAAGGCAGGCACAGGCTCCTAAAGGACAGAAGACAGGCAAACAAGTCATCACTACTCAGTGTGATGAGACTGACAGCCCTGCTCGCCCCAGGCAG
>NW_017738774.1:0-960 GCF_001890085.2 Hipposideros armiger | reverse complement strand
GGTACAATTGTTTATCCAGAATAAGGATTATTCATTAAGGTATTATAGTATGGTGGTTAAGAGCATGATCCTAAAAGCTAGGCTGTCAGGGTTCCAATCCCAGTTATCCTGCTGACAAGATGTGTGATCAGCAACTTGTTCAGCCCACCTGCTTTCCTCATTTGTAAAATGGGGCAATAATGTTACATTCCTGATAGGAATTACTTAAGGATTCCAAGATGTATATGCCAGAGTTCCAAAACAAAAAGAAAAAAACATGACCCATTCACCCTAGGGAAATTTAAGAGGAATTACTATTTTATTATTATTATTATTATTATTATTTTACCACATCTATGTTATCAATATTTGGCACAGTTTCCAATGTTTGGTAGGTACTTTAAAAAAGTTCAGGTAAGGAGTGAAAAATGCCAGATCCAAAAGCAGGGTAGAGATTGCCATAGTATCTTAAAGCAGTACGAGTCATCGTCATGTCTGCACAATTGATTATAAATGCATAACTGACAATGACATTTGAATGTTGAAGAATAGTGAGAAATGAAGTTGCAGGGGTAGTTCCTGAAGTCTTTCGGAAACAAAAATCACATTATTAAAATATATACTGTTCCATGCAGGGGGACAAGTTAGGGAATTGTAAGTGATGTGTTCACTCACATTTCTGTGACTTTTAATGAGTTCCTTTCTCCTCTGCACCTGTGATGGTTAATATTATGTCAACTTGACTGAACCACAGGGTGTCCAGACATTTGGTCCAACGTTATTCTGCATGTATCTGTTGGGGTGTTTCTGGACGAGGTTAGCACTTGATGGGTAGACTTGAGTAAAGCAGATTGACCCCCCACCCCCACCCAGTGGGGGTGGAACCCATCCACTCAGTTGAAGACCTGGATACAACAAAAAGACTGAATAAGAAGGAACACCTCCTTCCTGATTGCTGAGTTGTGACATTGGTCTTTTTTG
>NW_017738773.1:0-877 GCF_001890085.2 Hipposideros armiger | reverse complement strand
GGACAAAAGCAGTGCTCCCTACAGCATGGCCTTCTGCAAGGGCAGCAGTTAGCATGAATGGAATTCTGAAACACCTAGTATGGCTGCACTACCCATGAATTTTAGAAATACTGTGTTGCACAGAAAAAAAAAAAAAAAGGGAAAGAAAAAAATCAACCAAGGATGCAAACCTAAACATGAGCCACTAGCCACTCAATTCAGTCACATAAGTCACAAAGACACACAGATTATCTGTGCTAACTCACTCGAGTTAGTCATTGTAGCTACTAAAATAAGTAGCATCAGAATTGTATGTGGACTGATCGTGACGTCAGTTTGGTTTGTACTTTGAATGAATTACATCCTAGACAAGTAAGGCAGAAAGGTCATCTTGTATCCTTTACTAGGAGCCACTGTTATAAGAGCTACACACCTAAAATGTTCCTTTCTTCCTAAGAGAAAAGCAAGATATTCTGTCTGCTCCATGTTTCACTTTAAAAATGAACAAAAATTAAATCTTGTCCTAAGGATTGAAATTCATCATTCTAAACCCCAGCCTCTGTGACTTGCTATTGGGTTGTCGGAAAAGTCATGACGCATTTTTGCAACGAAAAACACAGAAAAAATATGTCATGACTTTTCCAACAACCCAATAGTTATACATGGTGAGAGATACTGGGATAAGTGGGTGTCACCCCTGTAATGCCCCTGGAAGCCGGGGTCTTCTCAAGCCTCTGACATTTTCTAGGGGCTGAAGGTAACCACTGGGCACCCGTTAGCACTGAAGCCATGGTACAGCTGCGTAGCTAGCTGTCTTCTGCAAGACACTATAAAGGCAAGCTTACACCTTCGAAGACACCATGAATCTGTTCAGGCAATCAGTGGAATTTTGCTGAGC
>NW_017738772.1:0-1016 GCF_001890085.2 Hipposideros armiger | reverse complement strand
ACAAGCAATTCCTTAGAAGCTCTGGCCATGTCACCCATACCACCACTGGGCGACATGCTACATTTTTCTCTTAGATCAGATTCCCTGCTCTCTCTCTCTCTCTCTCTCTCTCTCTCTCTCTCTCTCTCTCTCTTTCTCTCTCTCTCCCTCTCTCCTCCTTCCCCTCTTTTGTCCCCCCACCCACCCACACACACACAGTAGATGCTCATAAATCATTTGATAAATGCATAGTTATAAATTGGGAGTAGGAACAAGAGATAAAAAGGAAAATAGAGATCATTAAAGGACTTCCCATTTTATAAAAATGTATAAATTCATTAATGAAATACAACACTTTGCAGACTTATTTTGATGTTTTGAATTTATTGGCCAATTTTTTTTTTTTAAGTAACTTATGTGTCTCCTGGCCGGTTGCAAATGACAATATAAACCCAAATATCCTCCCTTCCTTTTTGGGAATGAGTCTTTTGGACGTTCTCCAGACCACATAGAGTTAGCCTTGATGATAGATCTGAACACCTTGCAAATTTCCATATATACCAAGGGATGACTAGTTTCTTCAGAACCGAAGGAATGTTAACAGAGACCTGTCATGACAGCTCGCTGTACCTGCCAACTCCATTCACATCCAGGTCTGAGCAATGCTTTTGCAACAGGGATTTGGACAAGGATCATGTTGAGAAGAAAGGGAGCGGTGTGATGAGAGAGGTTTGGAAAGCGTGCCATCTAAGGAATGGCTGAGGCAATTCGACATGGCTCCAGTAAGGAGAGGACGTGGGTTCTCTTGAGAGATATCGAAGGGCTGTCAATTAGAAACTATAATGTTTTTCCCGCGTAATGCTGAAAGGCAGGAGGAGGGGCCGTGAAATTTACAAGGGGAGAGACTAAGGCTCAGCATAGGTTTCAACATTTTCACAATTGTGGTTGCCTAACAGTGGAACAAACTTCCTTCTCTGGTCAAATAAAGTTCAGGAGAGGCTGGATGACTGGCCAACCTAGTGCAGGAAAGATGGACA
>NW_017738771.1:0-971 GCF_001890085.2 Hipposideros armiger | reverse complement strand
AAGGTGCAGCTGTGCAAGCATGGAGGCCCCACTGGTGAGTTTGGATGAAGAGTTCGAGGACCTTCGGGCCTGCTGCTCGGAGGAACGGGAAGAGAAGCCACGGTGTCTCTATGGCTCTTCTCCCCACCATCTCGAGGACCCCTCCCTTTCCGAGCTGGAGAATTTTTCCTCTGAAATAATCAGCTTCAAGTCCATGGAGGACCTCGTGAATGAATTTGATGAGAAGCTCAATGTCTGCTTTCGGAACTACAATGCCAAGACCGAGAACCTAGCTCCTGTGAAGAACCAGTTCCAGATCCAAGAGGAGGAGGAGACACTGCAGGACGAGGAGTAAGGAGTCTTAATTGCCCTCTTCTGCTTCCGACAAGACCTCTGTAGGCTCCATGACATAAAACTAGTTTCTGTCTATGAGTTCATGGCTTATTACTTATCGTTTTGTATCAGTGGGGCAGGGCCCTGGTAATTGCTAACATTGTTTTGTTATGTCTCTTTACAGTCACCTGTAGAGCTTTCTTAAATCGAAACCTTAAAAGAAGGAAGGGTTTTTAGGAAATGGAAAGGTGTTCCTAGGTACAAGATATAATTTCAGGAGCATGGTAAATTTTGGAGTCTATCTTCAGCTTTCTTTATATCAGTGGTAATGTCCCCAGATATCAGAAATAAGGTCCAGAAAAAAAAGCTGTGTGGAGGACTCTATGTCATTAGAACAATTTGTTCCAAGAAACACCAGAACTGTGAACATTTCCAAATTATTTACAACCCCTCAGAACTGGAAAATTATCTAGAAATGTTGAGATATAGCCAAATAAGAAAGCATAGCAATTGAATAAAGAGCCCGTGGAATTACCCTAGACAATATCAAGGTGACAACTGGGTGCAGTGGCTTCTGAGTGTGCAGAGTTCCCATGTCACTTACTAGCCACCATCTCAGGACTGAACAGAGACAAGCAAAGAGATTTGAGAAAAGTGCT
>NW_017738770.1:0-958 GCF_001890085.2 Hipposideros armiger | reverse complement strand
TGAATCTTTCTCAACTGTAAATTGAGATACTGCTTCCATTTATGATCTGCTCATGTTTTCTATTAGCACTTTTAAGACATTAGCTTTTAGATTTAAATTTGAATTTAGTTATGTGTAAGGAATGAGGTACTAGCCATGTAAAGTTTCTTACTGATGGCCAGCTAGATGCCCTACATATTTGTTGAATAAAATACAGTCAGGCACTGCATAACCGACATTTTAGTCAATGACAGACTGCGTGTATGCATATACAGTGGTCTCAAGATTAGGATGGAGCTGAAAAATTCCAATCCCCTAGTGACATTGTAGCCCATGACTCCAAAGAATTTGCCAAGAATGAAGAGGTTGCAAAAATCAACAAGGCTGTGGTTGAGATGGCAAACAACTTGAACCTGGGCGTGGATGGATGACATTGAGGAGTTCCTATAGGTGGTTCCTGAGGAACTGACTAGTGAAGACTTGTTGGAACTTGAACAGAAACATAGAGCTGAAGAAGAGGCAAGAGAACAGAAACTGAGGGAGAAGAAAAAGAACCCCTAAGAAATTTCATAGTGAAGGGTTTAGCAGAAGCTTTTGCAGACCTCAAAAAGCTCCTTGAAAAGTTTGAAAACATCGACCCCCAACACTGAAAGGTTTTCATTAATACAGAGGCATATTACAAGCAAATCTATGATGAAAAAAAGAAACAAACCAAGCAAACCACCTTGGACATTTGTCTGAGTAATGACAGTTCTCGAGAAGAGCCTCAGGCAGGTCCTTCAGGAGGAATTCCAGAAGTCACTGTTATCATAGGAGATGACGGTGCCATTCTTGCTATTGCCCCTGAAGACCTTCTAGTGGGACATGATGTGGGGGTGGAAGGCAGTGATATTGTGGATCATGACCCCGTGTAGGCCTAGGTTCATGTGTGTGTTATGTCTTAGTTTGTTAGAAGAAAGTTTAAAGGTAAAAGAAAAAT
>NW_017738769.1:0-956 GCF_001890085.2 Hipposideros armiger | reverse complement strand
TGCAATAAACAAAAAAAATACGTCATGACTTTTCCAATAACCCAGTATTTCTCTTAATAATACCCTGTCAATTTGAAAGGATCTGGTTTTTCTTGAGTGAAAAGAATTATGCTAAACCCTGAAAATGGAAAACTGAGAAACCAATTGGAGTCTGCCTTCATTCATATTGCTATGGGGTAATAAAAATAAATTTGTGAATTACTAAGTTACATTAATTTGAAAATAGAAGTCTGTAAGGGGAAGAGACACTTTGAGAAGGGATGTATCACTTTAAGAACAAGTTTTTATAGAAGGCATCACATGTAAGTGATATTTACTAGACTTCTAAGAAATTTACTGTTTTTCTGGGTAGCTACAGAACTTTCAAGACCAGGTAAAAAGACTGTGCAAAAGGATAAATAGAAAATAGAAAAAAAAATTCTCACCAAATTACAATATGCTTGATGTAACTGTATTATGCCCTTGAAGAAGGATATAAAGGTGGCACAGACGCACAGGTGATCTTACATGAAAATAATCTCAAAATAATTATGCTGAGTGATAAAATGCGAAATAACAACAATATTATTTGATTTTATAAAATTCTTTACAAATTAATCTATAACGAATGGTGGAATTGTGAGGTGGGTTACACACATATTCAGTTTCTTGGATGTGATGAGGTTTCACGGATGTATACATATGTCAAAACTCATCAAGCTGTCCACTTTAAATAAGTACTGTTTTACATAAGTCCATTATATACCAAAAGTGGTTAAAAGAAAAACAATAGAAGGAAAGTAGTTAGATTGTTGCCATTAAAATTATGTGCTTTTGGGCCGGCGGAGTGGCGCAATGGTTAAGAGCTGGCTTGGGACACCAGAGAGCCCTGGTTCAGATCCCACATATGAGGGCCTGTGACACTGCCCTCTACAGCAAAGATGCTGAACAACAGCTCAACCTGGAGCTGGGCTGCT
>NW_017738768.1:0-1016 GCF_001890085.2 Hipposideros armiger | reverse complement strand
CTTACAGCTAACACTACTTTGGATTAATGATCTAGATTTCTATTTATAGGACTGAATAAAGTGAGAAATGGGAGGAGAAGAAAATATCTGGGTCAGCCCTTTGAAAATGTTTTTCACTTTAAAACCCACGGCCATCAACACCATCAAAGACAAGTGCTTGTCGCTTTCCATATGGTATTTATATAAAGACTTACAAATAATGAAACGACGTGGGATGACTGTATTTGCTTCAGAATTTATTACACAAAACAAACATTCTTGAGCAACCTTTCCAAAGCTGCTTATCCACACCTATTCACAATGTTTCCCAACTCAGTTATTGCTAGCAAAATAATTCACATGTAACTTCATTTACACACAAAAAGGGTTAGTTGATATGTTTATTTAAATATTGAGTGCTTACTACAGCTAGTACTTTTATGTTAGTTTGGTCAATCGATAGGACTTAATCTGGTGCTGTAATATATATTTGTAACAATCAAGGTCATCCATGATGTGGCCAGACAGAAGAATCTCTCTATCACAAGTGAGGACATAGAATGTCATTTTGTTAATCTGTAATCAAGTTACAGAGTTTTGATTGATTTATTTTTAGTAGATCAAAACAGACTGAAAAGATTATTGATGATAATGTAATTCCCACTTACTTGATTTTCAATATCCTTTCTTGAGTGTAGGTAAAAGGAGTCAAGTTGCAGCTGCTCTTCTGGGCATTGCAGTAACCCACGATATGTTATCTGCAGCCCATGAAGACACTGTTATTTCTAAACATTAATAATTCTAGGGACAGCCAGGTGGCTCAGTTGGTTACAGCCTGTGCTCTGAACAACAAAGTTGCCAGTTCAACTCCCACATGGGATGGTGGGCTGCGCCCTCCGCAACTAGGTTGAAAACCGTGACTGGACTTGGAGCTGAGCTGCGCCCTCCCACCACAACTAAGATTGAAGGACAACAACTGGACTTGGAGCTGATGGGTCCTGGGAAAAACACACTGTTCCCCAATAAAGTAAAAAAAA
>NW_017732140.1:798537-803177 GCF_001890085.2 Hipposideros armiger | reverse complement strand
ATAAAATTAAATTAAAATCAATTTAATCCAATTAAACAAAAATTAAATTCAAATTTAAAATGAAGTAAAATAAAATAAGATAAAAATTGAAGATTATGGAATCAGATGAGGGGGGGGAAACGCGGCACGACACCCCCCTGGAGACATATGGCGTGCATCAGCGTGTCAGAGACACCAGTAAGTCTTACTGCAAAGAAGCGTGATTCTCTTCAACCTAAGTATGTTCACCAAACGTACATGACCACAGAACACGTATTTTCTGGACTACCTGTGAGACTTCTGTCATTCAGCGAACAGTCACTCCCCTCCCCTCCCCAGCCCCAACCCTACTGTACCCACCTCCCCCATTGGTGGGGGGGCGTGATCAGGTGACTTGCTTTGGCCAATGGGGTTCTGCCAATGTGATGTGAGCAGAAGCCTTAATTGTGCTTGTGTCGTCGGGTTTGGGTTTTGAGCTCCAGTGTTGTGCCTGAGAAGAACATGTCTTGGTGGCCTTTGCCCCATAGGCTTTGGCCACAGAACAGACAACAGACGGAGCAGACCCACGCCTGCCACCCTGCAGCCTGAAGTGGGGCCACCCAGCCAGGCCCAGGCTAGAGCAATCAAACCACAGCCAGCCCAGGGGTGTGAGATTTAGAGCTTGGTATGTGCCCCTGAGTGTGGGGGCAGCTTGGTACAAAGCATTATTGTCACAATAGCCGACTAATACATCATCCTACAGAAATCTTGTTCTAAGAACTGCACTTGGAAACATAAAAAAAAATGGCATGGAAAGAACATTTTTAGGAGGAAATATCCTTAGAAGGTGCTGGGAAAGAGAGAATGGCACGTGGTAGGACCTCCAGACACGTATCTTATCATTAAGGGTCCTGGAGAGGACTTGGGCTATTCGCAGTGGAGAGGCAGGGTTTAAGAAACAAACAAGCAGCCCAGTGGAAGAAGGCACAAGGTAAAGACCACAGGACGAGACCCGAGTGGCCAATAAAGGAAGTACGTTCAGTCTCATGAGAAATTGGGAAAATGCAAAATAAAATAACAGTGAACTACACGCCACCTCCGCCTGAGCGCAGGCATTTAAAGTCTGATGGTTCAGGACCTAAATCAGGAGTCACGCCGCAGACAGACTGGCAATAGGGAGAGAAAGGAACGCTGGAGACACAGGCGGGGCGATCCCTGCAGCCCTGATGGGAAAGGCAGCGCTCCGGGGGGACGAAGCCTCTCAGGCACCCACAGCAGGAGGGGGCATAAATCAACCAGCAAATAAATCAACCAGCAACGTGAGCCGCGTGGATAAACACCGGAGCCAAGCTAGGAGTCTAAATCAGATTTCAAAACACTGCATGGTGCCATTTATATCAATTTTTAAAGCACGCTGAACTGTAGAACGTATTGATTGTGGATAGACACGTACATGTGTGCTTAACATGTAGGCATACTTGGCGATGACCCACACCAATTTCAAGGCAGGGGTCACTCGTGCGTAGGCCACGGCGGGGTGTGGAAGCGGTAGGAGGGAGGAGAGAATGGGCCTTGATCAGAATCTGTAACAGTGTGTTTCTTTAAGAGATGGAGATCCCAAACAAACAAATTAACACCTATTACAGACAGGGAACCGCTCTGGGCTGAGTAGGCTGCTGTGGTAGCAGCTGAAGCCCTAAACTTCACTGGCTTCACCCATATTATTCCTGCTCACCATCCACTTGCCCAAAAGAATCACGTGATCCCAACACAACTTCAAGGGGGGCCAGGGAAGGGAGGAAATGCTTAGATTATTTGGTGAGCATGATGGTCACCTGGGCATCTGTTATAAGACGTTCCGCACTTTCTATATACGTTAAAGGTTTCATGATTGAAGTGAAGATAGAAGGAAGAGAATCACTGCCACGCCCCATTCACTGCTACACTCCACCCCAACAAAAGGAATGCAATTCCACTCAGTAACTCAGAGAAAAGCTGAGACCCACCCCCACCCCAGGACTCCCAAGGTTGCCCCTGGCTGAAGGTCCTGCCCAAGGTCAAATGCACCGATGAAACGGTAGGGCTGGCATGGCTTTCATGCTGCCCTGGTTCAGAGGTGGTACAGGCATAGTGTCAATTGGGGTGGGACTGAGGCTGTCATTTCAAATCTGGTCAGCGTGAGGTCACAGACAATCCCAGAGGCTGCGTCATGAAAAGGTGAGCCGAGGTCAGCTTTCTCTCTGGCTCAGAATACTCCCACTGGCTCTGAGAGCCAATCTGTGCTCCTGGCCCCCACACCATCCTCTAGGCTGGCTCCATAGCTGTAAGGGTCTTCTAGGTCCCAGCAGTGTTTCCTAAGAGCCATATTACTATCTGTCCTCTATCCACCCATCAATCCATCCATGAATCTATCCACCCATGCATCACCCAACCACCCATCCATCCANTCTTGTAAGGTGAGTTAACACAGGGGATTTGTTCTTATGCCTCATTTATTTTATAGTTTCCAAAATTTCCCTAATGATCATGTATTATAATTTTTTTACATAAGGCATTTTTGAGGGAGAATTTTCTGGAGTGGAATTTAGCAACACCCTTATCAAGGGTCTCTGTAAGAGGGTTAAGGGCCTACCACAGCGTCCTGCTTTGAGGCAACGCAAGGTCATTACCTCTGATTCATGAGTGGCGCTTTGTGGGTTTCCACGTGCCCAGTAAACCCCTGGCTCACATCTGTTCCAGAGCCGGTGCCAAAACACAGGAAGCCCCCCCACCCCAGGGATGAGACGCACAGGGGGCTGTGGCAGAGGGTCTGGGAGAGCTCAGAGGAGGCACCTGACCCATCCAGAGTTTGATGGGGACTCGGGAAGGGCTTTCGGAGGGAGGGGACATCCAGCACCGTGGGGACAGGAGGGCAAGAGAAGCAGGGAAGAACCCCTGAGGAGGCAGCTGTGGGGTGGGGGGAGGTACAGAGGCCCACGGGGAGGTCCCCTGCCCCATGGAGGTGGAGGAAGAATTCTCTACGGGGGGTGTCAGGAGGGCCTATGAGAGAGACGGTCCAAGGCTAAATGCAGGCCTGGGAATCAGGTCATCACCACGGAATCCCCAGGCTGCCCCTCCCCCGCTCCCCACTGAGCATCTGTCTCTCATCTTCCAAAAAGGCATCTGAGATGATGGAATGGATTGGGAAGCCACGTTGCAGGCTCAGAAGGTACAGGGTCACCTCTGTGGGCTGGGCTGTCATCATGACTTCGAGAGAAATCAGATCCTCTGCAAACTGTCAGAAAGCTACAGGCAGAACACACGCTCTGCTCAGGGCAGAAGCTGCCAGGGCTGTTCCGAAGGACCCAGGACCCTGGGTACTGTTTGCTTCTCCCTGAGAACCCTTCTAGAGCCTGGGATGGCCTTGTGGCCCACAGGAAAACGAGGGAGGAAGCCACATCCGATGGAACGCACCATGTGGGTGAGCCCAGGTGGCACGTGGCTCCCTAAGGGTGGGTCCCACGTGGGAAGGACCTGGACCTGACTAGGATGGAGATGTCCAGGAGGCTCCCACCGCCGGCCAAGGTCAGCGGCTGCACTTCTGCAATGAGCCTCAGGTTAAAGAAGAAATTCTGGTACCTGCTGCACATGGATGTGACAGAGCTTGGTGGGATGGAGGCCAGGGATGGTGAGGATGAGCACACCTGACAAGCTGCTGTGGCCATAGCAGCATGAAAGGTGCTGAGTGGGAAGAGCTGCCCAGAAAGTCAGGAAGACCGTGGTGCTTGAGGACCAGGGCTGGATCCTCTTCCAGAAAGTCCTCCCTGATTACTACCACATCCTCTATCCAACAGAGTGGGCGTGTCTAGTGCTTCCTTGGTTCTCTTGGTCCTGTCTCAATGCAGATTACATGTCATTATCCTGGGTTGTTTACTTATCTCTACCCACTACTAAATTGTGAGTCTTGAGGGTCATTTACCATAGCTTACTCAAACCTAGAGCCTGGATGGATGGATGATGGATGGATGGATGATGGATGGATGGATGGATGGATGATGGATGGATGGATGGATGGATGATGGATGGATGGATAGATGGATGGATGGATGGGGATGGATGATGGACGGGGATGGACAGATGGATGAATGGGAGAGACAGAGGGAAGGGGGGAAAGGAGGAGGGAAGGTCAGCAGGCAGAGACCACAGTTAGTACTAGTGACTGCAAGGAGTCCACAGACATGGGACAGAAGGAGCCAGGACCTGAGGCAGGGCAGGTGTTGGAGTGAGCACAGAGGGGGAGCAGGCTTGGGGGCTGAGGACACCGTGGGGTTTCCTCAAACTTACTGTGACCCCTCAGCCACCCAGACCTTGCCCCAGAGCATTGTACAGGCACCTCACAGCCTCAGATCCTGACCTCATCAAGATGTTGATTCAAATGGAATTTTTATCGAATAGACTCAAACCTGGAAGCTTTTCAGGCAGCACCTCTCTCAATCTCAGTCTGCTCAGAGTCATACTGAAATCAAACTCAGATCTCCATGGTGATGTGAAAGCAAACATCAAGAGAGAGACTGGCCGGGGAGTGAGGATGTCGCTGGTGAAAAGCCAGCCGGACATTTTAGGGTAATGGACTGAAGAAGGAAGCAGACTCCTGACACCTACTAAATGCAGCTGTTTCACACACGACCAGCTGTCTTCATAAC
>NW_017732140.1:763665-795082 GCF_001890085.2 Hipposideros armiger | reverse complement strand
CCATCCATCCATCCATCATCCATCCATCCATCCATCCATCCATCATCCATCCATCATCCATCCATCATCCACCCATCCATCCATCCATCCATCCATCCATCATCCATCCATCCATCCATGCATCCATCCATGCATCATCCATCCATCATTTATCTAATCATCCATCCTTGCAAGGGGAGAGGCTTGGACAGGAGCCAGGGGCAGCAGGGGGTGAGCTGAGAGGGCTGCTGGGACCCCCACTGAGGACAAAGAAGTGGAAAGGGAGCATGGCTGAGGGGATGGAGAGACGGGGACAGGTGCAAGAGCCATGTAGGAAATCCAATCCAGGCGCTAAAGCCAGGGTTTGGTATGTGCTGTGTAGTGAGCTGAATGGTGAAGCCAAAACCATCTGTCCGTGTCATGACCCCCAGAGACTGTATGTGTGACCTTCTTTGGGAAAGGAGTCTTTGCGGATGTAATTAAGTTAGAGATCCCAAGACGACATCACCCTGGATTACCCCACTGGGCCCTAAATCCAATGACAAGTGTCCTTATAAGGAACACACAGAAGAAAAGGCCGGAGCGGGTCATGGGAAGATGGAGACAGAGATTGGAGCAATGGGGCCACAAGGAATGCCCCTGGCCAGCAGGCAGGATCCTGTCCTAGCGCCTTCGGAGGGAGTGCCCGCACTTTGATTTCGGACTTGTAGCCTCCAGGACTGTGAGAGAACAAATTCCTGTTGCTTTACAGCCCCCAGCTTGCAGTCATTTGTTCCAGTGGCCCCAGGACTTGCGGACAAGGGCAGGGTGGGCTGGTCTGAGTGAGGCTGCTCCTCTTCGGTCACCATGAGTCCCAGGAGGCTCCAGAGGGAAGGTGTGGCCAGCTCTGCGCACTCCAACCGCCGATGACAACCAGTGGCTTTCCCAACGGGGAGGGGCTCGCGCCCACCGTGTCCCCTCTTACACTGATTCAGAGGGGCTCAGAGGCTGATAAAAGTGAACTGGCAGCTTAAGATGCTTAACCATAGAGCATAGAGCTGGGAGGACTGTGGGTGGAGCTGGGCCCCCTGCTCACTCTCTAGTCTTGACTTCCTGTTAAAACTTTGTGGAGACTTCGGGGGAGGGATGCGAATACAGGAGGAAGCCATGTTGGCTTCTTCTCCTGCCCTGTGGGTGGTTGGCCGCTGCGTGCATTTGTCAGCGCTCCCTGGTGGCTTTGTTTCTTCTTCAGAAGCGGATTGTTGGGCTTCTCTGGCCAGTTTTTCTAAATTATCAGCCGGAGAAGCTTCTCTCTGGATTATGACAGAGGTTTGACTTCTGCTGATGCCTTTAAAGGCGGCATTTTTAGCAGAAATGTCAGGCAGGTGATTTCCTTTGGCCTCCGGGGAGTCAAGTTTAGAATGCCCTGGGATCTTAATAGTGGCTAAGGCATCAGGCAAAAGTCTGGCATCCAGTAATTTCTGTACGTGTGGACCATTCTTAATTTTATCTCCATTGGAGGTGAGGAAACCACGTTGTTTCTATAGCATTGCAAAGTCATGGGCACCCCAAAGGCATATCTGCTGTCAGTGTAAATGTTGACAGCTTTACCCTTAATAAAATGCAAGCTTGGGTGAGGGCATATAATTCAGCCTGCTGTGCTGAAGTGGCCAGAAGCAAAGGTGCTGCCTCGATGACTTCCAAAGGTGTTACAACAGCGGCTGAGCAGAGAACACCACTCCCAACCCAGAAGAAAGGGGCAGATCGCTGGATGCCAAAGCCAGCGGGGGTGGGGGTTGGGGGGCGGAGATACTGCTGACATGTGGCCCATGAAAGGCAGGACAATTAAAACCACATTGGGCTTAGATTTCAGAGAGCCTTTTTCAGAATGTAAATAGCACACCTATCATTAAAAATGTATTTATTGTGATTACCCAGGAGGCTCAGTGCACGTTCAATAACTGTGTCTTTAATAACCCCATTTAATACGTGTTCTCCAGGCACGGGCACTGTCAGCCTGTGATCACATGTGCCTTCAACGGCAGATAGAGGCGGGGGGCATTGCGACAAGAGACCGATGACAACCTTGCCACTTCTATATGACACTCACGCAAGTCCCCAAAATAGAGAGGCGGTGAGCAGACAATGCTCCCAAGAGAAAACGTGATTAGCCGTTAGATGGAGAGACCTGCTCATCCTCGCAAGGAACCAAAGTGATGCCGCTTCCAACAGCACTGCTGTCTGTGCGGGCCGTTACAGACAAGTGGTCAGACCCGAGCCGGGCAGCCGGGCGGCTGGGCGCTGCCCCAGGTGAAGGCTTGCATTCCTCCTGACAAAGGACGCGGCCTGCAACGCACCAGCAGTAAATCTGCTCACACGCTCCGGCTCCATAACGCAACTCCCTGAGATTCGTCCCACAAAACAAAATGAAAAGGAAAACGATACGCCTCAATTTTTCATGGCGGCATCATGGCTAAGCATTAGAATGAATCAACTCAAGGGGCCAGTCCACGGCCATAAAAAAGCGATGATGCAGATGATGCTACAACACGGAAAAACTGGAAACATATGTGTGACAGGAAGAGGAACCCAGAACTCTATTCTGTGTCTAACTATACAGACAAGGAAGCATAAAACTGGCAAGATGAACAAAGACAGTAATTGCGCCCAACGGGTGGGGACGTGGGTGAACGTTGTTGAAATGACTAATGCTTTGGCATATATTTTTAATGAAGGAAAGGAAATGTCTGAGCATAGAGACAGTGATGAGAAAGGAACATGGGAAATTAAAAGTCTGTTGATGTGTTGGTGGAGAAAAACTAAATTTAGATGGTGCACTGTTCTAGGGACATTTCATATAGTATCCCACCCACAACTGCCCACTCGGGGGTGTTTCATCCCCATTTCACAGGTAAGGAAACTGAGGCTTTGGGGAGGACGCAGGCGCCCCCTTGGGAGCGGCTCCCTGGTGGTGGTTTGGCCTCTGGGCTCCCCCACCTGCTCCTGAAGAATTCTGGGTCAGAGCCAGTAAACAGGATTGCTGGTCCCTGGGCTGGCCGAGGTCGGTCCCACCCTGACCCCGGCCCCACAAGGAGCCACAGCAAACTTTAACTGCACCCAGCAACTTTGTCGATATAAGCACAGACGACACATGAGCTATTGGGACAACATTTAAGGTGCTGTCTCCAGCGGCACCGGGTGCCACAGGGAGTGGCGGGAACCTGCGTGCTGGATGGGCCAGCCGGTGACACTGCAGACATACCCCCTTCAATACTCGCTGATGTGCAGGACCGGGGGCAGACGAGGGCGCTGAGGAATACTGCTAGGGGGAGACAAGAATGAAGTGCCTGTCCACTTGGTAGCCAAGGGGACCCCGTCCTTAGACCGTCCACCTCGCAAGTGGTGCAGAGGTAAGAAAACACACGGCACCATGACAGTGCCCAACCTTGACTGAGCAGGCTGGCCCAGAGGCAACACCGTTCCTTACACAGCAAGAAAAGGACCCAGCTCAGGGTGCCATTTCAACAACTTCCCAAAGCATCACGGAAACCGCTCACCAGGAACCAACAGAAAAGATCAGCGAGCCCTTTCACTAAAAGCTGAGCCAAACACCGAAAATAAATCAACTCAAGGTATCTGCACGCACATCAGGGGTCCAGAGAAGCAGTTTGGGTGTTTTGTACAGATTTCAAGTAGAAAAATGAATTAATTATCACGGGAGTAAAACCATATCTTGGAAACCAAAATGGCTCAGTGAGCATGTGGGCGTGGCGAGCGGTACGCGGAGGAAACAGGATGCTTGCAGCTCCAGCCCCAGGCGCTGGGCGCCCGCCTCCCCCTTCCTGGGTGAGCAGATGTAAATCCTGAAGATGATAATCACAGAGATGATTTCTGCAAACCTCCTTCTCTCCCACCCCATTCAAAACATCAAAGGGCCGCCTCAGATTCTTGGACTGAATTCACATTTCACAAATAAAGACATCTCCCCCGTTGTCAGCGGGTTATTTATTTACCAAGCTCTTCGGCTGAGCCAGGAAGAAAGAAAGCCGCCTGGACAGTGAGGCTGATAGGCGTGTTTGGTGGACGCCAGGCTCTGTGGCCGAAGCTCTGGCCGCGAAGGGAAATGGTGCACTGATCTGAATTCACAATGTGAGCCCGCTTCCTGGGGGGGGGAGGTAAGGGGGACATAAAAAACCAGAAAGAAAAGGAAGAAAGCAAAGAAGATTTCTGAACGGCTGTCTAGTCTCCAGTGCCGTGTGTGCCCACTAAGAAACTTTTGATTTGCTTTCAACTTCTCATATATGCATCTTCTAATGAAAGAAAAGTGGTGAGGCGGCCCACTCACGGGGCTGCTCCGGCGGCATTTGCATCTCAGCCCGCAGCCTCGGGAGCCGCACAGAAGGAAGGCCCACCCTCGGGCTCACTTACCTCCACAGAGAACTTTCCAGAACCTTCCCCATGTCTGCGTGGTAATACTTGGTCAAGATCAAGATCACCTGTGGTAGCGACAGAAAGAAAAAGGCAGAAATCAGTGGGTTTCAAGGTTCTCAAAGAGGGATATGGTGACACTCGCCACACCCACCCACCCAGAATTCGGGGTATCTGGGGTACCAGCTACCCGGGCCCTTCTCAGACGGCATTCCCGGCAGGCTCCAGCCACCGTGCACCACCCCACTCGGACACGGGACTGGTTTCCACCCTGAAAACTCGCTTCTGCTCTCCACAATGACTCTGGGAACATGTCCGTCTTTGGGGTCCACCCAGTAGCGGCCACTCCATGGGGATAATTCAACCCTAGCCCCTGACAACCCCCAGCTGTGGTCAAAGGGCCAGCTAAGGCGGTGGTCCCGGGTGAGCACAGAACGCAACTGGCCAGGCTTCCGAAAGTGTGGGGCTCTGTCCCACTAGCACCCTAGACGACAACCTGAAGCCAGCCCGCAGCTGCTGGGGCTGCACCCCGACAACAGCAGGCCCGGAACTGCGAGCAGCCATTACTTTGCCCAGAGCGGTGGCTGACAGCAGAGCCGATGACACTGGGTCGGGAGGGCTGAGACAGAAGCCAGTACAGCTGGAGGTGTCCGTCAGTCACCCATGGCACCCACACTTTTTTCATCGCTATTAAACTACTCACCCCCCACACACTGGGCCGTAGCTAACAAAACCATTTTCACCACATGCCTGTGCAAACAACTCTGCTGTTTATAAAAGTGAAAGATAAATGTGCTTGCCAGCACCGCCGAAGTTCTCCAAAGCAAATACGTGAGCAACACCAACAAGGAAATGAGGGCTCGCTGGCCAGCCGCAGGGAAGAGCCCCCTCCCCAAGTCCTTCGCCAGCCACTGCATTTTCATGTACATCAAATCTTTCGCTCACTGACAGTCCCTACCAGCCGCCCCTGACGCTCCCGTTGCCATGGGAACCCCAGGAGGTAAAGTGGGAACAGCCCGGGTTCTCGGCATAGCCCGTTAGCCTGTTTTAATTTGGGGTCACCACACTGGTCACCACCAAGCTTGGCTCCCTCACAGGAGCTGAACTTGGTCTGCTGTCAGCATGGCTGCTGCAGACGCGGTCTGGACGATCTTTCTTGCGCTGGTGATTAAAGCAGGGAAGGTGTGAGGAGGGATATCAACCAAGACCCAAGACGGGTCTGTGTGCATTTCAGAGGCGGTGATGATTAAAAAACATCGCAGCCCCCGTCAGTCGGTGGAGGCGCGATGGGCCCCTCCGTGCCCCGGAACAAAGCGGCTCTCCCCTGCCAGGTTCTCCGTCAGCCCCAGTGAAGCCAGAACCCTCTGAAGCTCAAGGCAGGCAGAATGACAGGGCCTGGATCGCAGGGGATGAGCGTCTTTTTAACCTATTGATTTATATTTTATAGTGTTGCTATTCCCAGAGGGGATTTCAAGGAGCCAGAGTGCGACAGCTGGAAGGGACTGCAAAGTCCATCAAGAACAAAATCCTCAAGGCAGCACCCTTATCAAGCCCTCTGCTTGCACACCTTGAGGGTTGGGGAGTGCACTTCCTAGCCCGGCACTGGTAACTTCTGCCGCTGGACGGCCACCGAGCAGGACTAGCTCCCCCTACGGCTCCCTCCTGGGTGAGAGTCGCCACTCATGCCCACCCCACTTCCTTCTAAGCTCCAGCCATTCCGGGCCTTTGCACAAGCTGTTCTTCATCTTGGGACCCTCTTCCTCCAACCCCCATGCCTCACTCCTTGGTTAATTCCTACTCAGCTTTCAAATCTCAGTCTAATTGACACCACCTCCAGGAAGTCTCCGGGACCCCGCCCCTGCGGTTCAATGTCCCCTCCATCCTCCCCCAGACCCTGCCCTCCCCCTCCCAGCGCGGCTCACAGGAGCTCTTTCCACTGCTAGATAATGAGCCCTTTGAAGGAGAGGACAAGTCTTCATCACTCTTCATCCCTCCCCCATCTCTGTGACCCTGCCTTCTAGGCATGGGACATGCAAATGCCCCTCGCTTGCTAGATGGTCGTCACCCAGGTCGAGCCCAGTGACTCTCCACCCAGAAAGGCCAACCGTGACCCCAGTGAGAGAAGCCCCCCCTCTCTGGCCTTCCCTAGCCCACCCATCCCTAAGGCTGCTGGGGTCGGGTTTCCAAGAATATCAGCACCCCTGGAAAATCCCTGGGGCTTCCTGTGAAACTGGGGCTCATCCCCTCAGTCAGCATCCGGCCAGGTCCCACTCGGCAACGCGGTGACGACTGGAGACACGTGCTCTCTGAGACGGCCGTGCTGACCTGTGAGCTGGCTTCACCCCAGCGCCTTGTCTGTCCCGAGCTTGCTGTTAGAGGTGCTCAGTGCCACCTGCTCCCACATGCCCATCTCAGGACGCCCCCCAGGTCAGGGCCCTGAGCCTTCAAAACAACCAACAGGCACGAACTGGGAAGCAGCCTTACACCTGTTTGCCTTCCAAGGGCTCGAGAATAATCAGAAAAATCACACACACTCAAGTCCAATTCAGCTGTCAATTAATAAGCACACTGCACAAAAAATAAATAAATGATAAAAAAAAAGCAGCAAGAACTCAGAGTTAATTGTGAACTCTGAAATCAACTTCCCATCAGAAAAAGAGAAACCTAAGAGTTGGCCTCTGAGGCCTTGGAAGGGACCCCCCTGCATCACTGATGGCCTCCAGACCAAGCAGGACCGGCCGGCCCACGGTGTGGTCCAGTCTGGGGCCTGGCAGCTCACAGTGGAGTCTGCGACCTGCCAGCAGGCTTCCCAGGAGCTCCCAGAAATGCAGACCATGGAGAAGGCCCCACTCCAGGCCTGCTGACTCAGAGTCTGTGTTTTAACATTAACGTCTGAGAAGCTGCACTGGAGGTCCTCACCCAAAGAAAGGCCTGTCTCCCCATCTGCTTACCCACATGACAGGCTGGGTCTCCGAGTGTCACTGCCCAGGGCCTGTCCTCTCCATCCTCATGCAGCTGACCCATCCTTGCTGACCCAGCAGCAAGCGCACACCACCCTGAGGCACACGCTCATCGCCAGGGCTCTCGGTCACCCAAGGGCCTTTGCATATGCTGGTCCCTGTGCTTACAGCAACCCTCCCACGCCTCCATTTTTAAAGCCGCTTCCTCCTGGAAGGCCTTCCCCAGCCATCGCAGGCTGTAAGCTCCAGGGGGGGCAGGAACGAAGTCCACCTCTGTCACCACTGTCTCCTGAGCCTAGCCAGGTGCCAGCACATAGTGAGAGCCCAATAAATAATCACTGAGTGAATTAATCAGCTGCAAACCAGCTCCAAAAAGCCAAGAGAAACCCCTGTGTAGTCTCCCAACCCCCACCCCATCTGTCCACTTGCACAGGTGTGGAAGTTGACTCTGGACTGTGTAAGCCATGTCATCACTTGGAACAGCAGAGCTCACGGGTTAGGAACCCACTGAGGACGGAGGCCCAGAAAGGGAGAGCTCCAGCCCTGGGGTACCTGGCACACGTGTTACCGTGTCTCCAGACCAGGTTGCTTTTCCCACCGCAGGCAGGCATGAGCTCGAGCACTATACCTTTGGGGCTGGACCCATTTCCTCACCACCTGCTCTGCCCTGGCGCCCACCAGGGTGCGTGAGGCCTGGCGCAGGGCCAGGCACACGGCCTAGGAGCCAGGCCCTGGGTGAGCCCGCCCTCCTCACTCTAGCGTCACCTCTTCGTCTGCAACACTGGAGGATGACGGCCACACGTTCCCTGAGAGGCCAGGATGACGAAGTGTGACAACACGTGCGGAGAGCCTGGCACCCTGCCTGACACCAAGGAGGGCTTGACAAATGACCGCCCCTTCCCTCCTCGGTGACAAGGCTGAGGGGCTGAGGCTGTTGGCTGGAGGGGTGGCCCTCAGTGATGCCGTGCCATGCGCTCTGAGTCACCCTGGCCCCAAATAGGATCCCTTTCTTCCCACAAAGCCGTGCCTTCATCCACCAGTCTGTCTTGGCTGCCGGGGGGGGGGGTGCATGGGGGGGCCACCCAGCTGGGGCCCAGCTGCAGGAAGAGAAGTCGGGGGCCACCCAGCAAGTCCCAAGTTAGGCCTGGCGTCCTCTCCCTGGCCATGACTGTGCAGCCTCCCACTGCATTTAGCAGGGGTGGCAGGGAGAGGCTGCTGCTACCCACAGCAGGGGAGGGGCTGGGAGGGTGTGAGAAGGAGAGACCTGCAGCTCTCTGTAAATGCAGAGGGCACAGACGCAGCCCTACGAAAGCCCTCGTTTCAGAGGCCTTCGCCATGACCAGGAGGCAACCCCAGACTGCATTTCGGTGGCTTCGGGGAGGGGAGGGTTTCTGAGAAGAGTCTGGGGTGGGAGGGCTGTCGTACCTCTCCTTCTAGGAGGACTGACATAGAAGGATGGTAGCCAAACAAGACAGCCAGGGTGGTGCGGCTCTGAGCGACAGCTCTTACCCCGCAAAAGGGGTTTACCCTCAGTGCCCTGGCGCCGGCAGCACCCCGACAGCGGGTGGCTGGAGGACGCTGGGTGAAGGACGCCCGGAACTTTGCGCTACTTCTACAACTTCTTGTTATGGTTTTTAAAACAAAAAAGTTAGAATAAAAAAAGAGAGACTTGAGAGACATGTCAACCAGATACAAAATAAAGGGCTTGAGACTCTGCAGGCCTCCCGCCTCCCACCACCGCCTCCGTGGACCTCGGGACATGCCAGCCCAATGGGCGCCCAGAGACATGGCTGGCCTCAGCCAAGGTCAAGCCCACTCTCGAGCCAGGCCTGTGGACGGAGCCCACAGCCCATCACGGACACCCATCAGGACAGCAGCAATGGGGGGCTCCCTCCGCACGACGGGGAGGCCCTGCCCAGGCATCCCCAGCACATGGGGACCAGCAAGGGGCTGGGATGTAAGACGGAAAAGAGGGCTCGGGACGCAAGAAAGAGCAAGTCACATGAGCCGTGGCCTTGACCTCGGGACCCCTGCCCACCAGTGGCCGGTGCCCTATCTCCCTGGGAGGTCCGTGAGGTGCAGTGTCCCCAAAGGAGGGTCCTATGGGGACATTCTCCTGACCCCTGCAGTGTCCATACTGGTAGGGTGTTCGCATGTGTTCTCCGAAACCCCATGCCCTTCACACAGCCAGCACGGCCTCCCAGCAAGGCAGGTGTGGCTCTGAGTCTAGGCTCTGCCCACAGAATCCACGGAACGTGGCAGGGTTGCCTGCCTGCCTGAGCCATGAAAATCTCCTTATGTTCACTGTTATTTAAAATAACACTGATTCGGGCCGGCCGACTGGCGCGATGGTTGAGGGCTCGCTTGGGACGCCAGAGGGCCCCGGTTCAGATCCCACATATGAGGGCCAGTGACACTGCCCTCTACAGCTAAGATGCTGAACAACAGCTCGACCTGAAGCTGGGCTGCTGTGAGTCGCTGGCGACGGCGTAGGCTGCAGCCCCTGCTGCAATGGATTGCCATGGGCTACCGTATATGGCCAGCAGCCAGCGTGAGCGGCCAGCAGCCGCAGTGAGTGGCCGTCCAGAAGCCGGTGACTTATCTGCCTCACCCGGGAAGAGCACAATGATTGTGCCAACTTGGGCCAGTGAAGCAACATCCTCCACAACTAGATTGAAGAACCAGAAGGACAGCAACTTGTCTGTTCCCCTTCCCCCAAGTCCCCAGCACTGTTCCCATCTCCCCAACTCCCCAATAAAATCTTTAAAAAAAACAAACAAAAAAAACCCCACTGATTCACTCTGTCCTGGGCCTGCACTTAGCCCTTTACAGACGTTATCTCATTTAATCCTCCCAATTCTAGTCACTAGGACTCATTTTGTCCCCATTTGGCAGACGAGGACACTGAGGCACACAGAGGGAGGTTACTTGCCCCAGATCAATCAGCTCAGATGAGGCAGGGCTGGGCCTCGAGCTGAGCGGTGTGAGTCTAGGGTGCAGCCCCAGGCCTCCGGGGGACGGGTGGAAGGAAGGAGGCCCTGCATGCCCCGCATCCCAGGTGAGCACCACAGCGTGGGGCCAGACGGCGGCAAAGCATGCTTTCTGCAGCAACCAAACCCCCATCCCGAGCTTGGCCCTCCGAGGCGCCCAATAACCAGGCCCGAAGCTGCCTTCCCTCCCGATGGACGCCCAGGACTCATGGGCCAGTGCTGGCTGGTGGCTGACACACTCAGTGGTCTGTCACTGGACACTCTACACTGACAGGCGGTCCTCGGCCTTGGTGGGTCCCCTCGGGAGCCAGTCTGCAGCTGGGGGCCACTAGTGGCGGGCGGTACAGCACCCCTCCCCCACCGGGCCACCTGAGAGCTCACCGTGACCCAGCGAGGTCCCCATTAGGCCTTCTATCCTGGCTTTGCATGGGAATGTCTCACAGTTCCAAGTTCAGATCGCGGCATGGCCATATGTCACCACCCCTCTGAGAGCCCTCGCGCGAACTTATTGGTAAGGCCTCAAGGCCCCTGCACAAACTGACAGACTCCTAGGTACGTCCACCTGGAGCCGGGCAGGTCTTCATCCTCTCATTTGCTGCAGCACTTGGCAGGGTTTGGGAATGAATGAGTGAATGAATGAACAAATGCAAGCATGAATGCATGGATACGACGCTCCAATCAGGCATGGCGGACAGCTGCCCACCTTGAACAGGCCCCGCCCCCTTAGCACCTTCAGCCTTTACCTGTGTGCTGCTCGTTTGCTCCGCCTTCCAGCCTGTTCCTGTAACATCCTCCGCCTCACCGGGCACATCCCACACCTCCCAGAGACTCGCCGCAGGCACGTCTGTCTGGGAAGACTTCCAGAGCCCTCACTACCTCCCTAGGTTGCTGATTCGTCTGGGTCCCCACCGACCCTGGACGTCGTGGGCTGAATGTAGCCCACCAAGGTATGTCCACCAGGAACCTGTGAGTGTGACCTCATCTGGGAAAAGGGCCTTTGAGGATGCAATGAAAGATCTCGAGATGAGATCACCCTGCAGTATGTGAGCGGTCCTAAATCCAGTGACAAGTGTCCTCAGGAAGAAAAGGGAACATGATACCCAGCAGGAGGCCACATGAAGACGGAGACAGAGACCAGGCAGGTGATGCATCTACAGGCCAAGGCATGACAAAGATACCAGCAAACCGCCAGCAGCTGAGAGCGGCAGGGCGCAGAGTCACCCTCAGCCTCAGAAGGAGCCAGTCCTGCCGACACCCGGACCTCAGACTCCTGCCATTTAAATCACCAGTTAGTGGCACCGAGTCACAGCCACCCAGGAAGCAAACACCCCGATTTCCCACGATCGGCTTTCTCCTGTCCACTGCTCTGACAGTCCAGTGTCCCTGAGGGCCGGGACGTGCGTGTCTGCTCGGTCTCCAGGCCCCACGCAGGGAGGGCTGAGTGACCGTCCACACTGTTCCTGCCCAATGAAACGTCCTCCTGCCCAGACTCTGCCACGCCCCCTTGGAAAACCCAACTCCACGTCTGACGTCACACCCTGGGCTCCCGGTCAGACCGTTCTCCTCTCTGTGTTTCCACAGGAAAGACCACCTGTATTCATTCCTGTCACAGGTGTGAAAGTCCTACCCCATGGCACCTGTGACCTTGTTTTAAGATAGGAAAATTAAAGTGAGGCGTTAGGGTGGGTCTAACCCAATATGACTGACGTCCTTACAAAAAGGGGAAATTTGGACACGGAGAAAAGATGCACACAGAGGGAGGACGAAGTGAACACCCAGGGAGAAGGCGGCCGTCTACAAACCAACACGCGCCGGAAGCTACCGGAAGCCAGGTGAGAGGGGCCTGGGCCAGACTCCCTCACGGCCCGCAGAAGCTGCCACCCTGCCAACACCTGATCGTGGACTCCTGACTCCAGACGCATTTCTGTTGGTTAACCACTCTTTATCCGGTCATTTGTTATGGCGGCCCCAGGACACTAACACCCATCTCCCAGATGAGCACACTGAGGCTCAGCTTGTTAGAGGTGACCCAGTGAGGTACCCTGAGCACTGCCCCCAGCGCCCATTCACTCAGACACTGGGCCTCCGGCAGACGAGGAGCTGGGGGGCTCCCAGGCAGCAGCCGGGCTCCCGGGAGGCCCCCTACTCGCTCCCTCCCCAAATGCCGCCTCAGGAAACGCTGGGGTCCCGCCTTGGGCTGAGACAGGTGACAGCCCAGCCCCACCATCAATCAGGCGCCTTTCACAGGCATGAAACCCAATGTTTAAAAAAAGAGTTGAGAACTAAGCTTCTAAAGGACTCCTATCCATCAAAACCAGTCAGCAGAAAATAGATGTAGGAACATTACTGATCTGTGGAAAATGGCGTTTTTACATCAGATCTGTTTAAGGGATAATATATATTTTAATAGGTGGGTCTTGGTAGGCCTTTCCACCTCAGCTGTCCTGTGAAAATATTATTGGCTCTCCGTTCCCCATATCTGAATTTCACCCATCACTCCTTTTTAATAGTCACGTTAAGTAAAATTATTAATGAAATTACAAGATTCTTTTTTTTTTTTTTGCTGTTCAAAATGCTGCTCCAGTATTCCTACCTGGAAGAGCTGGCATTTTTCAGATCTAGAAGGTTGCTGTCACACCTCTCTCATATACAAAGTGCTCAGGGTCTCTCCTGGGGGTGGGTAGGCGTGGCTGGTCCCAGTTTTGAAACAGAAATCCCTCCCCAGGTTCCGGTGCCCCCATCCCGCCCCCCGCCATCCTCCCCGCCAGTCCCGATCCAGAAAACCACAGGCTCATTGCTTCCAAGGTGTTCTCTTTGGGAACAATGCTGTCCTCAGAGCAGAGGAGCCCGGAGCACAGGGAGTGAATGCAGGGAAAGGCGAGTCCATGGCGCATCCAACCAGGAAGGCCGAGGTTTTGGCCACGGGCGCTCCGGAACAATGTCCTGTGGCCTTAAAGAGTCTAGACAGGCCGGCCACCCCCAAAGGCCAGAATCGGGGTTGTCAGGAAAGCAGGGGGCCTGGCGGTCAATACCAACTTGGAGTAAGCCTCTCGGGGCCCATCTGAGCTCTGCGAAGCCTAATTTCTCTTCTCAAGAAAGCTAGTGAGAAAGATGGACCATGAAATCCTGTCCCTGTTTCTGGAATCCATCCTCTTAGCCATCTGGGGTGCAAGATGGCTCCTGGGAGCCCGAGGCAGCTGGGCCTTCTGAGGCCACTTCCTCCATAAAAAAAATAACAATTACGTTGTACGGCTGCATTGGTATAGAGAAGGGCATATTTGTATTATATATGAAAACATTTCCTTGACTTAAAAATTTATTTTCTTCTGACCCTAAAGGAAATTAAACCATTTTTGTGGGTCCCTAAATGTCTCGTGGGCCCTGGCATGGAGCCTTGTGTCTGCAGGGGCCCCCAGCGGCTCACGCCTGCGTGCCTCTCCTCCCCAGCCCCTGCACTCTGATGACACCCTCTCCCCTCACCCAGGACAGCGACTTTGACGCTTCCTCCCAGAGAGGACCCTGTTAATAACCTGAGGACATCTAGAAACATACAGGCCCTGCAGCACAACTGTCTGCCCCATTTCAGGGTTTAGGGACCCATCAGGGACCCCATCAGTCTATGGCTAGTAAGCCCTCCATTTCCCTGGTGGGTGGGCAGAAAATCAATTCCAAATTCGTCTCAGTGGTCCTGGCCAGTCTGGAGGGCCTGGTCTCTGTGCCTCACTGGGCCATTCAACCTGGAGACAGCCTGGGAGATGTCACCTGGGAACTCGCTGCACAACTAGTAATGCTACATAAATGCACGTGAGGATGATGTCACAGCCACCCCCAGGCTGCCCGGACCCCTCGCCGGCAGTCAGGACCTGTGGGACCATGACCCCCACCACTCCCCACTCAGCTCCAGGCACCACCAGCTTCGGGACCTGGTTCACCTCACTTCTCACCCCGAAATGTCTCTCCGAATCACACAAGGGGTGCCACCCGCCCTTCCGGGTCCTCCGGAGGTCTCGGAGCCTCACTTAGCTCAGACTTTCCCCGTGGTTCCGGCGTGTCCTTGGACCTGAGTCACTTTCTTCATCGTACCCCAGCCCCTCATGCACCTGCCGGCTCTCTCCCTGGAGACTGACTACTCAAGGCTGGGCTTCGGGCCCACCTGCAGAGCCCTGGCCCCAGGAAGGGCCGGTGCAAAGCTGGGCTTTGTTCCTCGTCTGTCACTGCTGCCTGTGTTACGTCTTGCCTCCTCTCACGGCTCACAGTTTGGGGTCCATCCGCCCTGCACTGCAGCCTCCTGGAGCACAAGGACCAGGGCTAGCTCGTCCTGTGTCCCCAGCACCTGGCACACAGTAGGTCCTCAGGCCGCAAGTGGCTGCAGACCAGGATTTGTGTACCAGGTTGGGATGCGAAGTATCCAGTGTTCTGGGACATTCTTTCACAGAGAAAGTGTAAATGGCACTTTGAATAAGAAAGAGTGGGGATGGTTGCTGCAGGGGCCTCCCTTCTACATCCAGACCCCTCCTCTCACTCACCCACCCCTGCCAGGGACATCAGCTGTGGGGACTTGTGGGGGGGGGCTGGGGGAGGGACCGGGGCTTTGGCAAAGTGAGATTTCTGCAGAAAAGGGATCTTTTAGGTGCTGCCCCCAGGGAGGCCTTTGATGTCATCTCCTGGGAAAGGCTGGCCTGGGGCACAGCCTGCTGACCCCAGGCTCACCCCCGCTCTGTGCTCCGGTGTCTGCCAGGCCACCCTGTGCCATAAGTGGCTGTCCTGTCCCAACAGAGCCAAGAATTGTGTGTCGGGCAGCCAGACAGCTCAAGGAATTGGGTGTGTGGTCACCCAGGGACCAGCTCCGACAGCTGCACCAGCGTCACCCATCAGGAGGGCACGTTACTGAGATGGTTCAAATCAACCCACTTCTTTTCCTTAAACAGGACATTTTACATCATTTCCATAAACGGCAAAGCAAGTGTCACCTACGTGGAAGTCACACAGATCGTAACCACAAAAACAAGCAAAATGAAAACAATTCATTCTCTCCTACTACCTGCGGTTTGCCCAAGACGAGCTCAGGGCCCAGGGCCCACCTGCACTTTAGCACGAGGATCCGGGAGCTGTCAGCAGTACACTTGCCACAGGTCAAGCTGCTCTCCTGACTGTCAGCGTGGGGGAGGGTGGGAACAAGGCTGATGTCCTCTCCCAGGCCACTGGATGCGCCTGTCCTGCCAGCAACAGAAGCCCCACACTTTGGAAAACACCCTGCTTCTCTGAATGCAGAATCCCCCACCTCAGCACCGCCCCTCCGCCAGCCCCAACAACCACCCAGGAATCCAGTGACGGGGAGCTCACTACCTCACAAGTGGGGACTCCCACATGACAGGAAGCATCAGTGAAATTGCTGAGAACTGTCAGCAACTTCAGCTTCTGTACAAAACCAGGCTGGCAGCAGAAACCCATCTTCTGCAAGTACTGTTTCTACAAAGCCCAAAAGCTGTGAGGCTCACAGGTAAAATCCATGTACACGGACGCAGCATTTCTCAAAAAGAGCAGGCTTGTGGGGGGCTCAGGCGAAGCCCCAAATCCCAGGCTGGCGTGGAGCAAGTCCGAGAACAGTGACCGCAGCCTCACAGGCCCTTAGCTGGACTTTCCAAACCATGAGCAGCCGTAACAGAGGCAGCGTCTGGGAGACGGCATCCTCCCAAGGGAGGCTCTCCTGGTGACCTCGGCAGAAACCGCTTCCCGGGCATCCTGAGCACTCACACTGCTGCTGGAAGTGGCGTCACTGAGAAATCGTGGGGGGACCTGTGACAAGATGTCCAGCGTCTCGGCATCCTGTCCCCAGCTGGGCTCTGGGCAGCAGAAAGTAGCCACAGACTGGAGAGGGGGGGGCCAGGGCCCGAGGAGGCAAATCAGGGCAGTCACACTTTGAATGTCTGAGATTAAGTATTCTAAGAGAAGCATCTGTAAAATAACATTTGGCAATTTCTAAAAAGCAAGTTTCTGCAGCTGTCTTCACGGTGTTTCCCAGCATGCCACAGCCTGAAGGAACACAGGGCTTTCATGGAGGTCTCAGTAGGAGTCCTATAAACAAGAAGACATATTTCTAGAGAGCCCCTTGCCTCTGCTTAGAAAGAGTCCACAAAACCTCACGGTCTGGCGGGTTCTGTTCCATGCTACCTAGGCGGCTTTGGCAAGTTGGCCATCTCTGCGAGCCTTGGGCATCCCACCAAATGGGACACCAATAATATCCGCCTGCCTATGGTGAGATGAATGCTTAGTGGGGAGAATAATGTTTGTAATTCTCATCTGCGGAGGGTGGAGACTCATTCACATGTCACGAAAATTGCAGCATCCCAGCCAAGAGGCCTTGTAGCTTGCATACCTCATATGACGGGGCACTCCCCACCTCCCAAAGCCCTTCTCATGTTTAGCTGAATCTGTCTCCCCAAGTTGCTACCCATCAGTCTAGCTCTGTCTGGGGGACCACACTGGCTGCATCTGCTCCCCACGGTCACCCTACAGACACCCAACAGCAATCCTGACCTCCCTCTCCTGTGACCAAGGCTGAGGTCGCCCAGCTCCGCTGAACTTGCTGCAAACCAATCAACAGAGAAGAACCACAGCCGACAGGGGATTTCTGAAAGAATCCTTATTTTCAAAGCAAGTCCACACAGAGAGCTGGCCTGTTCTAGGATTCACCTCCCTGCAACCTGGCATCTGTGGCCACCCTCCCGGGACAGGGTCAGAGGACAACAGAAGGCCACGACAACCATACGCTCCTGCTTGAACTGTATGCGATCAACATACTGATTGCAGCAGATCAATGATACTGGAGAACTGAGGGGATCTGAGAAGAGGCTCTCTTTAGCTGCTTATCTCAGCTAAGGTCAATTAAAAATGCTAAGAATTAATCTGTGTCCACGTGGATAATGGGGCAAGAAGTGGAATGTGACCCTTCCTCTAACTGAGATGGTCACAGAATGGGCCCAGGGTTGTTGGGAAAGAGCTTGGTTAATTCTCAGCTGCCAGTGACCACCTGAGTGGAGAATGAACCTGTAGGGAACCGTGGGGCCTGGCAGCAACCTGGGCACGCCGTGGGCAAGCAGCGGGGAAGGGAAGGCACCCCATAAAGCTGCTTTAACTCGCCTGAATGGACCCCACCAACAACAAACATTAGCCAGGAGAGAAGCGATCGAGGGTATTGCATCAGAGATGTTAGTTTCATTCAAGGTTACTTTCATCAACCAAATTGGTTTCATATCCAAATAAATAAACATGACCCTGGCTTCTCTAAATAGTTCAGGTTAGTCTAAGGAATTCTAGCTAAAAGCAGAGGGGGAAAAAAATACATCCTACATCATGAAAACTGGGGTGTATTGATAACTGGTTTGGAGAGAAGAAATGGCAGAAGGGTTCGGTTCCTGGACACACACAAAGAAACAAGACCTTCATTTTTGAAATCTAATTTATGAGCTCTCCCCGGGGTGCAGTCACTGTATCTTCCTGCGAGGGACGAGAATGGGAACAATTCTGTTGGGACCTAAACAGATGGCTGAATGGTACCTTAAACGTATCAGCTAGAACGCTCCCTTCACGGGAGTGACTTGTTATAAAACCCAACTGTCAAATCCGGCTCCACATGTAAACCCCCTGAGCCGGTTTAGCTAAATCACAAGCTTGGCGTTTCATCACCAGCTGTGGCAGAGGGCATCCTACCATCCCGGGTGCAGGAGCACCCTGCCGCCATCGTATCAGGGCTAAGAACAGAGTCATCTCCATCAACTTGACAAAGACAAGGAACTTGAATTAAGAGACCCGTCTAAAATTAACAGTGATTGAAAGTTAATGATGGGGCAAATTTGGCAGAGCTATTTCAACATGCATTGTGACGTGGGCTCGGCGTTCAGAAGGGGAGCTCAAGTGATCAATGCCTGTCAAGATCCAGCTGAGACCACGGCCGCACGGCTTTGTGAAATCCTCCCTTCCACTAGAATCAGACCCTTGGCAGGAGGCCTCATCTGTCACCCCGTCAACTGTCCCCAGTTCTGGGGCTGGGCTAACACATCTGCTTCTCAACGTTCAAAGCTGTATCTCCACCACAGACAAAAATCAACTCCAAAAGGATCCTGGACCTAAACCTCTAAAACAGGGAAGAAAAATCTTTGTGACTTTGGATTAGTCAACGAATCTTAGGAACGACAGAAACGCATGGCCTTCATCAATATTAAAAACTTGTACTTGACTGACAATGTTTAGAAATGGGGAGGCTAATCCACAGCCTGGAAAAAAATATTTGCAAAATACACATCCGATGAAAGAATGGATGCCAGAACATACAAAGGGCTCTAACAATTCTCTAATACAAACACTGCAATAAACATGGCCCAAAATCTGAAAGTTCACTCCACCAAAGAAAAGGTATGTATGGGTGGCAAATGAGCACATGAAAAGGTGCTGAATAGCACTGGTCATTAGAGAAATGCAAATTAAATCGCAAGCTGTCTCCACACGCTTATGAGGATGGCTAAAATGGCAAAGTTGACAATACCAAGTGCTGACAAGGAGCGGGGACACTAGAACCCACCTGGCTCGGTGGAGGAAAAGCAAACTGGTGCAGCTGCGGTGGAAACATGTGCTTGGAAAGTTAAACCTGCATTTACCACACGACCCAGCCATGCCACTCCTCGGGACGTGGACACTTGTTCACACAAAGACCTGTGCCCAGCGTTAGTTTTCCCTGGAGAAATGACAGACGCCTATTCCCACGGAGCAGCACTCGCGGCTGGGATGCAGGGAGGGACGTCTGCACGGAGGCTGGAGAAGCCAGGCGGAGCACCAGGGTGGGTCCTACCCAGACAGTCCTACACAGTGGGCCCCGGAGGCCAGGGCGGAGGTTCCCAAACCAGGGCGCGGAGGGGAGGCACTTGGCAAAGTCTGGGGATACTTTTGATTACCACTACTGGGAAGAGGCCAGAGACGCTGCTAAACACCCCACAATGCACAGCACAGCCCACACAAAAAAAAACAACAGCAAAAAGATCTGGCCCACAATGTCAGTAACGGCCAAGGTTGAGGAACCCCCAGCAAGGGCGTAGGATGACGTTTTAGGAGAAAACAGCAGCTGTCATATGTAACGTGGCTCTTCTGTGGTCACCCCTACCCTGGGTCCTGCCTGTATCTCCTCCAGTCCTGCCACAGCCCTGCAGAGTAGCCTTTATTTTAAAGATGAGGAAACTGAGGCTTAGACACTGCCACGGCTTTTCCAAGGGCTTGCAGCTCCCAAGTGACGGGGACCAGGTCGGGACCAGGACCCACAAGAAGCTGACAGCACCCACCCCACCTCCCGGGTCTCCTGGCGTCTGTGCGTAGGCGATGACCCAGCAGCTCAGCCCATCTACCGCTTATTAAATCTACAGTTCCCGGCCCACGGCACCACGGGAAATCCAAACCACCGACCTGGGCCTCCGATGCTCACCGGCTCCCTTGTGAACATGGCAATCCTTGGGCCCAGGGAAGAAGGAAACAACCAGGCTCCGACTCAATTCATCTTTTTCCCATCAGATAATAAATGAATAGAGTCCCACCAAGACACTGAAATCTGGAGGCAGAACAAGGCAGAGTGCAAGACCTAAGTACGAAATAATGAATTTATAATCCCCCTGAAGAGCAGTCAGAATGGGAAGCTGACATCACCATGGAAACCAAGGAAGTGGCTTGAGGTTCTCAAGGAGGACAGAGTGGAGTCACTTTAGATGTGCTCCAGGCTGGAGATAGTGGGTGATGGGCCCAGCACGCCGGGCACAGGCAGCCTGCCGGGATGCGGCCTTGGTGGCCTCAGAACCTGGTCAGCACCTACCCACCATGCTGGGGACAAGGGGCTTCTCCAAACCCAGGGTCAGGGTGGGGAGGGGGAGCTGCGCCCTCAGAGGTTCGCAGTCACGACCACTGCAAACCTCGGCTGAAACGCAGCGGGAGGAGCCGGGGGGACACCGTGGACCTCGGGCAAAGAGCGAGTGCCGAGCCTGTGCATGAAGCACTCCGCTGACACCCCCAAACCCCGGCTCTGACTCAGCCTCCGGGAGCCCTCAGATCAGGGAGAGAGGAAAATGAGGCTTGTACCCTGTGCCATGAGGCCCCGCGGAGGCTCCCGGAGGCCAAGACACCTCAGGAGGCCTGAAGCCACGGCAGCAGCCACCACCACAGGGACGACACGATGTGGGGACGGCGCCAGGCTGGTGGCCAAGGGAGGAAGCACAAAGCACAGGACGGTGAGCAGAAGCGACAGGTCCGGGGACTCGCCAGGTAGAAAAGTGAGCAGAAAAGGAAGCAACCGGGGCTCAACCAGAAGGGGATGGGCAAAGGGGGCAGTCAGTTCGCCCAGAGAAATGTCACCAGGAGGGGGCCTGAGGATGGTCAGCGGGCTGTGGAGCAGCATGGGGCTCAGCAGAAGCTGACCCAGGAGGGCAGGAGGCGGCCAGCTCGCCTGCCGGCCTGCATTTGCACACGGGCTGGACCGGGAGGAGGAAAACGGACACGTGGCGATGACGGGCGAACTTATTACTTTTTGGAAAAGCTTTGATAGTGTTGATGGATCATTTTTCAATAAAAAACTTCATCAGCCAAGCTGCCAAGGACCCTAATTTTAAATAGTTTTACTCGAGCTGTTAATTCTATTCTCAGCCTCATGACAACTAATTATCGAGAGCCGTAACGACGAGATCCCAGATGGACCAGTCTGTCCTCTGAATGCAAACTGCTCCCCGCCTCCTCCCGGAACAGCGCCCACCTGCACACACAGAGCAGGTATATCAGGGGGCCCAACACTCATCCCCCTCTGCCCAGGACCATGCAGAGAAATAGAAGGAAAAAATCCACAGACATCCCAAGCATTTCCCAGCCCTCTTGGTGCCACAAACACAGCTCTGGCATTAGAAGCCGGTGACCTCGAGCCTAGCGTGTGCCTTCTCTAGGTACAGTGTCCCAGGCCCTGTCCAGGCCGGGCACCAGCACACTCCACACGTGGGCAGAGCAGCGACCTGCTGAGGTTGCTGTGCCGACATTCGCACGTTACCCGAGCACTATTGTGAATTATTATTGTTAGTGTTGGCGAGCCCTTTGTAGAAAGAAGACCCTGCTCTCCAATCCCCCTAAGTCTTCGTGCAGCCCAGAGCTGAGGACTTAGGCCCATAGGAAGCTCAGCCGTTCAGAGGCAAAGCTGAAAATCCAGCTGACGATCACAACTGGGAAGGCGTGGGAAGGCCACAGCTGGGGCATCTGTCACCAGCTTGCGTTCCAGAGCTAGGGTGTGGGGTCAGGTTTGGGGGCCCTGCCACAGCCTCCATTATGCTTGGAGAATGTTCGTTTTACATTGGCTCTTTTCATCTTCCCACTCCCCCAAATTTATTTAAAAATAAAGTGTGAGAACTCAAGGCATGCTTTCACAGCCCCGCGATAAGCAACTTCCCAGTAAGTATCACAGCCACCACTGAGTCCTGAGCAGGCACGACACCGGGGCCTGTCGGCGGCTCGCAGACACTCAGCCTGTCACCCAACCCCGAGAGTTAGAGGGGTAGTTGGGGGAAACTCTGAGGACATGCCTGGCAAACACTGTTTTCTACTGTGTCCTGTCCTGTTACTGTGTTAGCCAGGGGTTACTATTGAATTCTCCCAACAACTCTGCAGCATGAAGAACAGCATTCCCATTTCACAGATGAGGAGCTTGAGGCTCAGAGAGGTTAAGGAACGTGTCCAAGTGGCAGAGCAGAAACTCCAGCCTGGGCTATTGGACAGAGTCCAACGCTCTGTGCTTCACAGCTGAGTTGGTGAATTTGCCAGTTTTCCATTCTGGACACACTAAAGATTGTCACCACCCCTCTTAAAGGGTGACCTCATACTGAATGGTATTCAAGGTATTGTCAGGTCACTGCAAAGTACAGCAGACTATCACCTCCCATGCTGTAGGCCCTATACATCCGTTAATACAGCCTGAGGTGGTAGCGTCCGTGCTGGGGCCATGCCACTTGGTTCTCCTTTGGGGGAGCTTATATTCCATGGAGACCCTGGGGCTCTTCTAATATCCGCTGCTGCTAGGAAAGGGACTGCCACTCGCTTCCGCAGCAGCTAGTTTGGGAACACTGATGCACAGGTTACATCCATCTCTGTAGGACTATTTCTGTGGTTTTAAGTCCTTCCTTCCAAACAGGCCCAGCTCTGCCATTAACCTGGGCCATGGACTTGAGCCAGCTCCTACCCTCGTCCCCCGGTGACCTGGGCCACAGTTTCCTCAACTATAAAAAGGAGTTTGAGGACTCGACCCAGCGGCTGCTGACCGTGGCATCGCCAGAGTAGGAACCCAACGCATGCTTGAGGGCACAAACGAACTGCTGAGCGAAGGAATGGTCTCATCCCACCACGACACCCCGAGGGCCTGCGGTATGCCCAGCTCTGTGCTGGGGACATAGCAGCGGACAAAACAGGCAGCTCCTGCCCCGATAGACATGGACGTCTTGGGGAAGGGGAACAGGAAGGCGACAAACGCCGCCGTGGAGGTGCTGGGTGAGGGGCATGGGAGGGGTCTCAAAACAGGGGGGAGGGCAGGGACCGGTGGAGGAAGTGAGGAAAGAGAGGAGAAACTAAAGGGAGGTTTCCGCCTTTCTCTCCTTGTCCAGAGACAGACAGAAGACTCCCGGGAGGAGGACGAGGTGCAGGGGCTCGAAGGCGCCTCACCCGGTCCATTCCTCTGCATCTGTCTATGGCACAGACTTGTGTGCTGATGCTGAAGGATGTCACTGTGACAAACAAAACAAGGCCCAGAGAGCCCACTCTGGTACCTGTAGATAACAAACCATATTGCCAGCTAGACTTGTTTTGTCTGATGGCGGGGGCCGCAACAGCTCAGCCCTGGCAGTAGCATCCGTGGTCCCTGCCAAGAAAGGCAGACGGGGGGGTGGCTGTGAATTTATTTGACACTCTGTGAAGAAGGTGACAGTTTTCTCTCCTGGGGAGTCCTAGTGAAATGGTCCACACGTCATTTGTTATCATTAGTGCGGATACCATCAGAGGCCCGCCCCCACCCAGCAGTGGCCGGCTGCCACCTCACAGCACGCCTTGTTGACAAGTCATGATTTCTAGGGACTCTGGGTCCAGCCCAGAGAGAAAATGTCAGTTACGATGCTTTTTATCACATTGAGAGAAACAAGAACAGAATGTCACCACGAAGACAGGTGCAGTTTCCTGTCAAAAGAACTCAGAACATTCCACGTGGAAAGAGATGGCCTCCGATAGACTCAGTTGACCTCAGGCTAGCCAGGGTATATGAGGTACCTACTGCTAACAAGATCTGGATTCTAATCCCCACCTGTGCACAGGCTTTACAAGTTACGTAGGTGGTGGTGGTGGTGGTGGTGGTGGTGGTGGTGGTGGTGGTGATGGTGGTGGTGGTGGTGGTGGTGGTGGTGGTGGTGGTGGTGGTGGTGGTGGTGGTGGTGGTGGTGGTGGTGGAGACGGTGGTGGTGGTGGTGGAGATGGTGACCACTAATATTTATGGAGCCCTTCGTACTGTATTAAGTGATGTAAATGCTTACTTGTCACAACAACCCTGTAAAGTAGTGGATACTGTTATTATTCCCATGTCATAGAAAGAGAAACTGAGCCCAGGTCACTAAGTGTCTTTCTCAAGGTCACACCCCCATTTAGAGGAAGAGTTGACATTTATTCTCAGGTCTGCCGGACCCCAGAGCCCACCTGCATGTAACCACCAAGGGCTTACCTATTGAAAAGCCAGGCTGAGGAGTGGGGCGGAGGGAGAACTGAAGTCAGAAGGAGTCATGAAAAGTCCGGATGTGTTAGGAGAACCTCAGGAAGATGCCTGTGCTGGGGGTTAGTGTGGGGACATCAGGGGCAGAAAATGTGGCTGGAGTTGGCCAAGAGAGCCTTGAAGGCCAGGCCAGGGGCACAGATGTCATGGCTGGGCAGTGGGATGCCAGCAGAGGAGGGAAGCAGTTAGCACTGCCCACACCCTGCCATGAGTGAGATCAGCCCCCTGCAGCCACAGCGTCTCAGGGTAGGGCGTTCTTCCTGGGTCGGGGTCTCAGCCCCCAGCACCGACAAGCTTGCCCCAGACGCCCAGGAGCCAGTCCAACGGCTGGATAGGGGTTGTGCACACAGAACCTGCTCATTGAGTGCCTACCAACCGATCCACTGTGAAAAGCCAAAGGAAGCCAGAACACCAGTGGCGGCTTTGCCAGAGCCTGGGGCCAGGGTCTCAGATCTGGTGAAATGATCTACCTGGAAGTAGTGTGAGAGGGAAGGGGGATATAGTGTGAAAGGGCCCCAGCATAGGGGGACACCTGCTTCTTAGCCAACACTGCAGTCCATTTGTTAAAATGCTAGGACTCTGCACCCCACCTGGCTGAGACGGGCGTTCAGAGGGGGCCGATACTGGTGTGGCAGGTTCCGGTATTTGGGACATGAGTTGGTTTCACTTCAAATCACATCTCACCATCTCGCATTTGCATTTTGCACAGGCGGTTCCCTCTGCCCTTCCATGCTCTGTCTCCCTAGCCCAAGATCACAGAGCGAGTCCCAGGGGCAAGGACTCAGACCCAACTTCCTGACTCCAAGTTCGGGGCCCTTTTAGCGCTACCTCCACCTCTCAGACAGGTGAGAATGGGCAGCTCGCATCTTAGGCCATATCAGCACCAAGAGAATCACCAAGAGAAGACATGAGCCTGCCCCTTCTGGCTTTGCCTGCCCTTTGGGGCTGCCCTCAGAAGCGCCTCTGGGCCGCCGGAAGGCCCTGGAGTCTGTGTCAGCCTGAGCATTAAAGCAAGATCTCCAGTCATCAGCATTCAAACTGCAGCGTTGGTCTTTCTCTTTGCTTCCTTAGCCATTGTGTGAAGGTCAGTTTAATAAAAGCCTTAAATCTCCCAGCAGCAGGGCCCCCCAGCACCCTGACACCCCCTCTCTCCATATGGGTCTCCCTCCTTTTGTTTTGGAGTCAAGCAAGCAGGTTCTATTTTTTCCTTTATAAAGTAATGTGATTCATGATCGCTGACTCCCTGGGATCATAATAACAGAGCGGGGCAATAGTTCTATTATAGGGTCCAGCCCTGTCAGGGGCCGAGCGTGAGGCTGCACGGATCCTGGCTCCACGCTCCCCCAGCGGCTACACCAAGGGCCTGGCTGCAGGCTCCCAGGAGGCGCTGCTAATTTGGGCAACAGCTGTAGGCGTTCACTTTCAAAGGACAACAGCATTAACACCCAATCGGATGCCACCGCCTGCCTCTGCTTCCTGGAGAGGGTGACGGGGATGGGGAAGACACAGGCTCATTTCAGAGGCAGTGTTGACAGTATTTCCACAAAGAAAGCCATAAGCCATCATCATTTCTAAAATCCGGCTGGCATCTAGGCAGTACCATTAGGCATAATGAAGTTATGTCCAAATTGTCTTTTATTCGCTAAAATAATGAAGCTACTGGTGGGGAGTACGTGGGGTAGATGGGGGGCCAGGGCCCTCTTGAAGAGGTCAACAAAAACACTAGAAGTTTCCCTAGAGCCGACCCGCGAGCTCAGAGCTACAAAGGGAGGACAGCTGGGCACGGAGCCCCCGGCTGGGACCCCGGGAAAGGGGGCAAGGACACAGAAGCCAGGGGCCCAAGATCTGCACTCTTGTTTCCAAAAGAGAGGAAATTTAATGTCCCCGAGAGTAAAAGATGCACCAGGAAGGGACCAGGAGGCATTTTGGGAGCCGCACGACTCCCTGAGGCCCAGACTTCTGTCAGCCTGGAACCAAGGTCTTCCAGCGGGGAGGACAGGAGGAAGCGGGAAGTCTCAGCTGTGAGGCCCTTCAACTTCCGGGGACGGAGGACTCACCCCGACAGGCTGACACGGCGTGGAGGAGCCCGAGTCGGGAAGTGGAGACACTGGGGGACAGCCAACGTTTATGAGGTCTCATCTCCCAGACAGCCACCCACATTCCTCCCTGCACGCTCACCATCGACCCTGAGGCAGACGCTGTTGTACCCATTTCACAGGTGGGGAAACTGAGACCCGGGGCTCTCGGGCCAAAATCAGACTGCTGGTAGCCGAACCAGGTGTCCTACTGTGTCTGGCTGGCTCTTTGGGCCACATCACATACTCTTGGTGGGATTGGGGAGCTACCAGAAACCCAGACGCAAGTGTCCCATATCTTTTTTCTAGAAAAAGAGAAAACATCTGAATCCAGAAGAAACAGTCTAGTAAGCTTAGCATCAATCCCCAGCAAATTTTGGAATCAATTTAAAACGCACAGCTTTTGAGTTCTTCAAAAGAGACAATCAGTAGAAACCAATACGGATCCACCAAGAATGACTGTGCCCTCAGAAGTGGGTCGGGGGGACCCCGGCTGAATGGTCACCAGCATCTACAGGATCAGAGGTGCCAATGTCCCTTAGACCCAGGCCCACAGAACCCACACGTGGCCTGTGCTGTGACCACTGAGGCACAGATCTGTCGCCACGTCTCTGCCATTTGTCTCTCGTGGCACCTTGCACGACATGAGTGTCCCCAAAAACCCAAGTGCTGCCTTAGAGGAAAGAATCAGAAAGACACACCAGAAGGTTGGCAAGACGAAGCTCAGTATTCATTGTGGGTCCCTGCCCACGTGGCCGTCAGGGGCAGGACCCCAAATAAACACAGCAGCGTTATGTGACTCAGCAGCCGGGGGCGCTGAAGCCAGACACACCTGAATTCAAACCTCAGCTTTGTAACCTCATTCACTTGCTCATTCGTCCATTTATCACTTACTCGCTGGGCGACCTTGGGTAAATCACTTAACTTCTCTGAGCCTCAAATGCCTCATCTTTAAATGGCAATAACACTATCACCTAGTACAGCACCTGGCAAATTGTAGGCCCTCAAAGATTTGTAATCTCTTTTCTCTGTTTTTATAACCCACAAACAATGCATGGTACTCAGTCTCACTGTTACGTTTCAGAGGGGAGTGTCTACTCCCAACCCTGACTCCCCCCCACGAGGGCCTGACCCCATCCCTGTGATATCGAGCCTGGAGACCCTTTGCCTAACGTCCACACATCAGACGTGGAAAATGTCAGCGTCCCAGGGTCTGACACCTTCCATCCAGTTGCCCACGGCAGGATCCTCTCCCATAGGCCCGAAGCAGAGGGCACTGGGCACTGCTCCTCCAGTGTGGCTGCACTGGCTGGGGACACAGGCCCTCCGGGGTGGGGGACAGCTCGCTCATGAAACAAACCCCAGCATGCCGCCCCCACTAACCACAGGGCTGTCGGTCAGCCCTGGAGAGGACACAGGTGGCTCCGTGCCCACGAGATTAGAGGAAGACAGGAGTAAACCTGCCACGTGCTTCCCCCCGGAACCCCATCGACCCACGCAGGCTGGAGCCGCAGCTGATCCGTGAGATAATGTCAGCCGGGTGCTGGTGATGACCACGGACCAGGGTGGGACTGAGTAGCCTTGCGGGAGTGAGAAAGGGCCATCAGTCTGACGGGCCAGTCCCTGTGGCCTCAAGAAGGCTTGGCAATGCTGGGACAAGGGCCCGAATGGCCCTGCTCCACTGGGCATGGGAGACCAGACCCAGGGCCCTTCAGGATGGGCTGATGGTGCTTCACAGGTGTCCAGGGGAGGACGCTGGGGTGAACAGGCAGGACGAAAGGAGTCAGCAGAGGTGACCAGTCAGCAGGACTCCACAGGGCCTGAGCTGGAACTCAGAGGGAGAGCCGCCCAGGCTGGAATGGACCTTGTGGGGAGGGGGCGCTGCACAGGACCCCCCGGCAGAAAGGGCGGGGTTAGTGTCGGCCAGGGCTGGAATCCCTCCCTGCCACTCTCCTGCTGTGTCATTTGGGCTATGTCCCCTCACCTCTCTGAGCCTCAGTATCCTTATCTGTAAAATGGAAATAATGTTACTACAACAACAATATAATAATATCATGAAGACTGCATAAGCTAATGCAGAAAAAAACGCTGTGTATCCTGTCAGCCAAACAGTAGGCAGATCAATGGTATTCAATATTTGATCAGTGGTAGGAATATTAAAAAGATAATTATCAACCACATGGGGTATTAGTTAAAATAAAAAAATACTGTGAGGATTAATTAAAATAATGCCTGTGTTTTAATACGCTGGCTGTTACAGGGTAAGCTCTTAAAATGATAGCTACTATCACCGTTGCTCTGTTGTAATTATTATCATTGCTGGCTCCTTTCCCAGCGATATCCACAACAGCGGGCCTCCTGGCCTGTCCCTCCATCACCCCCTGCAGCACGAGTCACTTGGGGACACCATCTTGACCTCAGAAGAGCTGCCCCTGGCCGAGGCTGGCCCCTTGGTGGCCCATTGTAGTCTTCAGGTTAAAATGCTCTCTTTTCTCTACCCAGTTGACCTGATTTTAATCCCAGCTGCATTAATGCCCACAGCCATCAAATGGAATCCTTTCAGTGGGAAAACACATTCATTTCCACAGGCCGAGGCTCTTGCAGCAGCCGGCAAAGGCCTTGCGTTTTCTGCCTGCTGTCGAGATCTCCCGCTCGAGGCTTCAGGGAGGTGGTGGGTCCTTCTGATGGGGGTGTGCAGACAAGGGACTCGGCCCGGGTATTTTTAGATCCTGCCGTGGCCCCTGCTTGCCCAAAGCCAATTAAACAAACAGCAGTGTCCCCAAGCACATTTCCTGAGTGGATTTTCCTAAAAATAAACTACTCGGCATTACAGAACCTGGCTATTGTGAGTGCCAGCAGCTGTCGCATAAAATATCTCAGTGGAGAAGCTTCACCACGTGGATTTGCAAAAGGGGTGCCTCGGGGGGTGTCTTGAGTCCGAGATGACCCACCCCAGAGCCTGGACACGCAGCTGTTACTATTATTAATGATAACAAGGCCTACTGAGCACGTACCAGTTCTGTGCGCAACCCCATGAGTGGCGATTATGTCAACTTGATCCATGCAGTGAGGAGACGTCAAGAGGTTCTGTGACTTGCTTGAGGTCACCCAGCTGGGTGACATGGGTCAGTTGGGGTTCAAATCCAGATCTGTCGGACCCCAGAGCCTGTGCCTTCACCCAGCAACCCACAGGTCACAAACAGTGATGCATGGAGACAGGAGTCACCTGAGGCAAGGTGACTGGGACTCAGGAACAGTGACACCTCTGAGATGATGCCCAACGTGGGGGACCTTCCAGTTTTTCAAGAGAACCCTAAAGTCCAGAGTCTAAAGCAATAGCCCCCATTTCTTAAAGGTTGGTAACTATCGTGGGCTGAATTGTGTCTCCCCTCCCCAAATCCATACGTTGATGTCCTAGCCCCTCAGGGTGTGCCCTTACTTGGAAATAGGGTTGTTGCAGATGGAATTAGTTAAGATGAGGTCACACTGGAGCAGGCTGGGCCCCAATCCCATCTGACCAATATCCTTATAAAAAATTTGCCATGTGAAGAGAAAGAGACATGCACAGCGGGAAGACAAGGTACAGAGACAAGGCAACCACCTTCAGGCCAAGGAGAGGGGCCTGGACCAGGTTCTCCCTCACACCTCGGAGGAAACCTCCATCTCCCGCACTGACGGGCCACGAGGCGTCCTGGCTTAACGATGACGTTACCCCGTGGGGATGAAGAAGAGACTTTCGGAGCACAAGGCCAAGTCCCTTCCTGGCCACAGCCTCACTCGTCCGCGGGCACACCAGTCTCAGATCTTGGACACTGAGACCTGCGAGGTCCTGCGTCGAAGCCCCTCCAGGCTCCTGGGCCCACATGGCCTCTCCCTGGCTCCTGAGCGTGGAAAAGCCACTGCCCCTCTGAGTCTGAGAGGCATCCTCCTGGCCCCGATGCCAGCGACCTTGGAGGGTGGTGACAGTGGTCCCAAGACACAGACGTGCCCACTGTGTTTTATTGTGTGTGCCTTTGTGCATTTTCCAAATGTTTGGCAAAGAGCACCTGCTGCTTCTGTAGCCAGAAAATTAGCATCCAGCCCAGTGTTTGAGCACAGTTGGCATTCGGAAAATGCATTACATCAAGCTATCGGTATGCCTCGCAAGGAAGGCACGACCATTACGAGTGTTTTGTCATAGACTAACACAGCATTAGCATGCATTGGGCAGAAATTACAAGAGATGCGAGCAAAAACGTGAGCTGTGAGGCGGCACAGAAAGGCCTCAGCCGTGGGACCTTTTAATTTCCTGGTCTCTCCGTTCTAGACAGACGAAGAACAGAGAAAATAGGTAAGGACCCAAAAGACCTAGGCAATATTATGAAAAACACAGCGTTAACTTATAACAGAAAGCGAATTAACCATCTTTTCTATTGCCCGTGGGATAGTCACAAAAATTGATTATATATGGGGCCATGAAGAAAACCTTGATACATCCCCAAAATTCCTTTTAGAAAAATTAATTTCACTGTCTTTGTGCTTATCCCTACAATCAGTGGATGGTCGGGCTGAGACCTACATCTGTAACTTAACAAATATAGGTGCCTCTTACAGGGCGTGAGTCAACGCAGGCTGGCTTAATGGCTGAGTACTTAAAAGCAAACAGTTTAAAATTAAACTGAGTCACCCTCACAGAGGGGGTGAGCAGAACCTCAGGAGCTTACTAGTGGTGGACCTGGGACATTCATTAGTCTGCATCTGTCTCGTCCTCTGTGAAACGGGAATCATTATGACCACAAGAACAAAACACCAGCCCCGAAGGATTGTGACCTTGGAAAAGGAAACTGTGGGAGCCTCAATGTCCTCATCTGTACAAGGGGGTTAGTGGTAACACTAATATCAACCCGGGGGGGGGGCGGCTATTGCAAGGTTTAGAGATAACATAAGCCAAGTGCCTGGTATGCAGCAGGCGCTCCATAAATGCCCATTAGGGACCCCTCTTCTTTCTTTTTAAAGATTGTATTAGGGAATTGGGGGATGGGAACAGTGCTGAGGGATTGGGGGAAGGGGAACAGACAAGTTGCTGTCCTTTTGTTCTTCAGTCTAGTTGTGGAGGATGTTGCTTCACTGATCCATGTTGGTATTATCATTGCGTTCTTCCCGGGTGAGGCAGATTGGTCACCAGCCTCTGGATTGCCACTCACTGCGGCTGCTGGC
>NW_017732140.1:757366-761465 GCF_001890085.2 Hipposideros armiger | reverse complement strand
CAAATTGCACCAGTGTAAACCTCCCCTAACTTGGAAACAGAGCAGATCCATCCATGCCTTGGCCAATCAGTGACATCCAGCCTGGCTTTCGCCTACCCTGGAGTCGACACTTTCCACCTGGAGCCCTGGGTGCCCACATGGTGTGGGGCCCCTCCCCGTGGCCACTCCCCCACTTTTCAGCCACGTTAGGCACCGTTTCCTGTTTGACGGGTGCGTGTTTCCTTCCTGCTCTGGCTTGTGAAATGCCCTCGGAGGCCTTTGTGGAGGTGATAGGACTAGAAATCAGGTCTTGCTTATGGTGGGAGATGCTCAGTGTCTGTCCCCCCATCAGTGCCATGGCCTCTGGCTGCATCCCGTCCCCCGGGCGACTGGGCTCTCTTCCTCTGCTGCCCAGTCGGCCAGGCCAGCAGTGGCAGCGGCCTGGGGTAGGAGGTGGGCAGGCAGTGCCCTCTGGCGCCTGAGGGGCTCTGGGCCCGAAAGGGCTGTGCAGGGATCTTCCGGAAGTGACAGCAATGCCATAGCGGGACCCGTGCAGAGACTAAAACAGACAAAGGGGCCTTGACTCACGCTGGTAACCAGGCACCAAGCCAGTGCCTACAACTGTTTTCACCAGGGAAACGGAGACGCGGCCACTTGAAGCTGGAGGCTTCAGGGTGGACAGAGAGGGCAGGGTCATGGGTAAGGTCTGCAGCCTGCAAGGGGCCCTCGGCAGGGAGAGCAGGCGCTGCCTCCCGGGCCGCTACGATGGGCTTCGCCGGGTTTTACATACTGATCCAATGAAATCACTGGGCTTTCCCGAGGAGACCCTCGCCAGCCGCTAGGCTTCCCTGCTAATGAAAAATTCATCATGAACCTCTGTAAAAACAAGTGAGAGTAGGACTTAAACTGGCTGAAGAGAAAACACCAGGCTGTGACTCGTCTCCCCACCCCAACCCAGCCAGCCCCGCAAGTCCCTGAAATCACAGCCCAGGGAAAAGAGCCCAGCAAGCGGCCCTCCCGAAGCCGCCCGGGCCCTCGGTTTCACCAGTAGGATCGAGGTCAAGCGAAGAATTGCAGGCCGGGGCCGCCCAGGCAGGGACTCCGGACCAGAACTTGCAGTGCTCGCTTGCTACCCGTCTTCTGCCCCCGAATCCTCCGTAATTACGGAGCGAGGACTGCAGGGTGATGGCCGACGTGCAGACCCACTGCACACCCCATCCCCGACCCGTGTCGACCCCGAGCACAGGGCCAGACACACGAGGCTGAGCCCCCTCTCCAGGCTGCCTGTCAGGGTGCAGCCCTGTGCCTAGCATGCATGCCAGGTCTTCCTAACTGCTGACTTGGGGTCCTGCCTAGAGCCCAGGCCAGTGGTGGAGAAATCCTCTCTGGGTCCCATGAAAAGCCCCGCCAGTCCCCTTGAGTTCCAGCACCTCGGTACCTGCCATGAGACAGTCTCCACCTCGTTGTCCTAGCAGGTGGTCACCCTAGCCCCCCGCCCCATTCCAACACACCTGGGGGAACTTCCCTGCTCAGATGACCACTGTGCTTGACATGGCACCTTCTGGGTCCCCTGCTCTTGGCTCCCACCTCTTGTGGTGACTCTGCCCCCTGCACCCCACTCCAGACTCCAGGACCCGTGCCGGGTAATGAAGTCCAGAATTGGGAAGGCACGAGCCTCAGACACCTGCTGGAGCGAGAGACTTCGCCACCCTGAGCCTGTTTCCTAATCTGGAAAAGGGTGCACACACGATTCCGTCCCTGCCTCTGCCCCGGTGGGGAAAGCCTCCAGGGAACCACGATTACAGTGTCCAGCCACCTACAGGGTGATCACCCCCGATCAGGATGACCGAGGCCCTGACCTCACCAAAGCTCTGGTATTGAAGCAAGCAGAGCACCTGGCCCTCTCCTGTCAGCACATCCCTAAGACTCCCCTTCCCTCCACCCGAAGTGGAGCAGGTGTGTGTCTGCGGTGTCCCGAGCGGAAGTGATGTCATGCGAGCTTACCTGTCCCAACCTCACTAATGCTCATGTAGCCTGGGCCAGGGGCCAATGCAGACGCACCTGCTCACCCTCCAGAGCCCACCAGGTGCCTGCTGGGAGCTCAGCTCACTGGCTTTCTCCCCAGACTAAGGCCAAACAAAGACCCCCCACCACACACACAACACACACAGAGACAACACACACATACACACACAACATACACACATACACACACAACACACACACACACATACACATATACACACACAACACACACATATACACACACANATGTGGGATCTGAACCGGGGCCCTGATGCTCAGCACTGGCGTCCCAAGCCAGCTCTTAACCAACGCGCCACTCGGCCAGCCCGGGACCCCTCTTCTTAACCAGGTTACATCAACTGGCCTCACCACGCTACAACCATGCACCCCCCCGGCGGATGAAAAACTGCACTGATGCTAAGAAAACTCTGTCTCTGGGACCTTTCCTAAGAGAACAGGTTCCACGCCAGTGAGACCTGGTGTAGCATTTTCCCTGAGCTGCTCGGGAAACCCGAGCCTGCTCCCTCTCCTCCTTGGAAAGAGAGGTACATAAATATTTTCAGTAGGAAGCTTGTGTGGAGGAAGACAGGATCCCAGGGGCCCTCCTTTAAGTGGTCCCTAACCGGAGGAACCACATTCCTGGGTTAGTCTTCATCACAAGGCCCACCCCACCCCCAAAGGTGGGGCAGGCCCAGAAGGGGGCCCAGTGGGCTGCCTTCCCCAGCAGCCCCGCCCCCACGCCACGGCCAGGCCTGGGGCTCAGTGACTGCACAGCTGGCGCCACGCCAGCAGCAAACCTCCGCTCCAACCAAGACAGGATTTTCATTTCTTTCTATTTCTCCCCAACGGAGCTCACACTGTCTCACGTAATCTTGCTAAAAACCTGAGCCTCGGAAAGGTCATCACCTTAAAGGACAAAATTATCACCCAATTAGCACTGTCGAAGATTAGCGATTATTAACACTTTAAGTGTGTAATCAGCAGCTCCTCACATTCAGTTCATTAGCCAGCTGTCCCACCCCCGAGGTGGCCTGAGCCAGGGGCTCTGAGAGCTAACTCAGGGCCCCGCCAATGCTACTGCCCGCTCGGCTTTCGACAAGCTCTCGGAATACAGGAGCCTGTCACCTGCTCTCCCCCCTCATTATACACAACAAGCTGTCACCTCTGGGATTAGGCACCAACGGTCTCGCCTGTGTGGTCATGTTTTTTTATTTTTTAATTAGATTTTTCGAACAAAAGGGCAAAGCCTGAGCTCTGAAGGCAGATTTGAGCTGCCACCTTCCCAAATCCCAGGGACCTGTAGGCAGAGACACAGCTGGAGACGCCCACATGCAGGGGACAGAAGTGCGCCCAAGGTCACGGACAGAGGAAGCTCAGGTGCACGCTCTAGGCCAGCTACTGCTCTAGCCAGACCCAGGGTCAAGCAAGGAACAGGGTTCAGGCCGGCTCCAGCCCTCCCTTCAGCCCAGTGTCACCCATTTCCTGGAAGTTAAGTTGAGCCTGGAGGCAGGAGGACGGGAAGGTGGTTTTCACCAACTGGAGTTGAGGTTTCAACACTGAGCCACAGTCCCGTGTGCTCTGAAGGGCCACCCCTGAGGTCCACAGCTGCCATCCATTCATCCATGGCCACAAACCTCCTCGCCCTGTGCCCTCCCCTGCCCACCCACACCAGGGAAGTGAAGGACTCCGAGGCCTAGGGAGATGGCAGAGCCACAAGGCGCAGGGACACGGGCGCCTGGGTCCCACTGTCACCGCCTCCCCAAGGTCCACCCTAGAGGACCACCCAGTTTGGTTGCTGCGTGAACAAAAATAATAAGCATCTGCAGTGTGAAGCCATTCACTTTGCAGGGATTTTTGTTACCTGGTAAGCCTCCCTGACTGATACAGATGACGCAGCAGACTTATTTGTCCAAAGATCTTCCAAGATTGTCCTAAGCCAGGGGGATGCGTCCTGAGACGGGGGTTGGGGGGCACCATAAACCCAGAGGGGCATGACAGGGGTAACTGGAAACTCAGACTTGGGGGGGGTAGAATGAAGGGGCTCCTGGGACCCCTGCTCGGGGTTCCTCCAAATGAGCCCAAGGTCTCTTCCACA
>NW_017732140.1:734402-754431 GCF_001890085.2 Hipposideros armiger | reverse complement strand
ACACACACATACACACATATACACACACAACACACACACATACACACACAACACACACATACACACATATACACACACAACACACACATATACACACACAGAGACAACACACACAACACACACATACATACACACACATACACACACAACCACACACAAAACACATACACACCACACACACCACACACAGCACACACAGCACGCACGCACGCGCACACACACACACACACGCGCGTCTCACCATGTAAGAGGTAGCAGGATTCAAGGGAAGCACCAGAATAGGATTTGGGGGCTGGGATAAGCCCAGGCCCCACCCCAAACCTGCTGTGAGGCCCTGCCTAAGGCCTACCACATCCCAAGCTCACGTCCTCATTTGTAAAACAACAGCTGGACCAGATCACTGCTTCATTCAAACTAGAATTTACTGAAAGCCTGAGATGCCTGGTACCTGTTTGCCTAGGGCTGGGGGTGAGGACATAAATCAGACGTGGCCCCAGCTCTGGAAGTGTTCAAGGGCAGTGAGGAGACAGAGATGCACAACATGTTTCACAGTTTACAGTGATGGGGACTGTGAGGCATGAACACACAGGATGGTCCAGGAAGCCAGGAGGAAGATGCGGCTAATTCCATCTGACTTGTCCATCACTGTATCCCCAACACCTAGCAGAGGAAGCTCAGGAAATACTGGATGGATGGATGGATGGATGGATGGATGGATGGATGGATGGATGGATGGACGGATGGATGGATGGATGGACGGATGAATGAATGGATGGATAAGAGCATGGGTAGGTAGATGGATGGATGGATGAGTGAACAGATGCTGGAAGGATGGATGGGTGGATAGATGGATTGTAAATGGATGGATGGATGGACGGGTGAATGAATGATGGATGGACGGATGGCGCCTGGGTGGGTGGGAGAGAAGAGTGAGAAGGTGGACAGAGATGGCGGGGGCCTCTGTGACATCTCAGAGAAGCACGGGCTGCTCCTGCCTCTGTGCCCCACAGAAGCTCACTCAGCAAGGGCCCAGCACAGAGAACTGCTGTCCAGAACCCATTTAACAAGACAGACAGAGATAAGAGGAAAGAAACAGATACCCTAAAGACAGAAAGAAAGAGAGCGAGCGGAAAGAGAGATGGAGAGGAGTCAACACAGGAAAGCAGAGCCGGGGCGAACGATGGGAGACAAGCAGACAGCAGAGAGGGAAGTGCCGGCTGTGTGTGCGGGAGGCGGGGACTGGGCGGGGAAGGAGGACGCGGTCTGCAGTCACGTGACTAACGAGCCACCAGCCCAGACCACCTCACTGATTACCAGGTTACGTTCTGAGCAGGCCGCTGTTACAGTTTTATGAGGATCGGCCAGGAAACTACAAATGTGCCACCCAGCGCTCACAGTTACACTGCAGGTGACGGTGACTCAGGCAGCAGGGGGCTGGTGGGCAAGGGGCAGTGAGGGGCCGAGGGTGCGAGGGGGCGGCGTGTGCTAGCCATGAGGACAGGGGCCGGCGTGGTCAGGTCCCACCCACCCCTGCCTGGTCCAAGGGGCCAGGAAACGTGTAACCATGAGCACGGTGAGACAACACTGGCATCGCAATCTGCAAACGCCAGGCTTGGACACCCCCGCTCAGACCGCAGGCAGCCCGGGCCCACTGAGGACACCAGCGCTGCTCCCTGCCCAACCCAGACAGCACAGCAAGGGAAGATGTGCCCACGTGCCCAGTGTTCCGAGGAGTGCAAGGAACAGACGCTGTGAAGAGCAAACAAAGAATGAAGGGAGGCCTCTGGGACACACTCCAAAGTGAGCCAGACTCTAAAAGGGAGATTAGCGATTACAGTAGCAATTAATAGCAGTGAATTATTCAGAGCCAATTAAAACAGCAATTGTGGCCAACAGTATTTTATCAGTAAGGCAGGAGCGAAGGGTTGCCGCGTGGCCTTGGTGTAAATCCCCGTAGCCCAGCCCTCCTGGTGGGCCCAGCCAGGCCGGGTGCAGGCCTGGGTTCTGGCCTGACTATGCACTGGGTCCGCCCAGCAGCCAGCACGCTCCCCTGAAACACCCGTACGTAGCCGCCTCAGGCGGGCTCCCGTCAGCCCAGCACGCTCACGGAGCCCACCTGCACGCTGGCACTGAGCTGGCCGCCCAGAATCCAGGCCCAGCCAGGCCACCCTTCAGGCCAACACTGAGGACGGGGATTCCTAAGCATCTGACGCCCCACCAAACCCACCTACGGGCTCTCCTGGTGGTCTGCATATCGTTAAATTCTTTTCTTCAAGGTATAGTCTTCAAAATGATCGTTTTAAAATTAGTTACATTGGCCACAATGGGAAATCCCCTGAGTGACGTCACCACAGCCCCGGTGGGACATCGAAGCTGTCTCCTAATGGCCGACCCCATAAACAACACTGCTGTGAACATCCGCATGTGTCAGGTACCTCTGTTCACATGCTCACAGCCCTTTTTAATATCTGCCAGCTGTTTCTTGGTGCCAGTTGGGGCCCCGTGTAAAGTAGAATCCTGACCTGTAGCAGCAGGGGGACTGCAACTGCCCAGTGACCGGGACACAGGGAGACGTGGACCAGCGCCACCGGGGAACAGCAAGTGCTTGTTGAAGTCTTTCCATTCTTATCTAGAAACACACGTCTAGGGATTGTATTTCCAGTTATCTCAGAGTGAAGCTCACACAGAGCCTTAAAGGGACCACTGGGAACGGCTAGTCCAGTGTGTCCAGCGCCCGTGCTAGGACCACCGACGAATGCCCCCAAGAGGCCAGGCCTGGGTGCAGATGCGTTTCAAGAGCTGCCTGTGGAGTGACCCTCACGTCCATCCAGTCTGAGGTCCATTCACCTGTCCAAGCCCTCAATGGGGTGAGACTCAGGGTGGGGGCGGGGACGGGCTGGGAGCTGCCTTCTAGATCCCACTTTCATGCTTTCGCCCTGCCCACCCAGCCACGGGAGTCCGTGGCAGAAAGGACAGGGCCACGGGGAGAGGGGAGCGAGGGAGGGAGGCAGTAAGGGGGAGACAGCGGAGGGAGGAGATGAGGTCATCTTTAAGAAAAGTGCAGCCAGCGGACCAGCTAGAAGAAGATTTCGGTGGCCGAGAGCAGACCCAGGGCGCCATCTTGTCACTTTAGGCGAACTTTAGCTAATTATAATAGATTATATTATTATTAGCATGGCAGCCAAGAGAAATCTCTGCTCGCTGTGTCGCCATGACAGTTCTGACAAGAGCCAAACGAGAACAAAAGTCCCTCCTCCCGACGGGAGAGTAGTCAACGAGGGCCTGCCTAGGTTCGCCTGTAGCGCCACCCCTAAAACTTGAATATTCCGGCCCTCATTTTAAGAGTAATAAATCCCTAGGCTTCTTTGTTCTTCGGGCATCTGCCCTTCTCCAGGCCGCCCGCTCTCCCTTCTGGAGAGAGTACCACCCTCCGTTAATAAATTCACCACTGGCTTGGTTCATTTGGGGTGTTCTTGAATTCCTTCCTGTGGTGACACCAAGAACCCATTTTTCAGTGATACCCAAAAGGCCCTATGCCTTCAGTCAGGGACCCGGGGTCAAACTCAACTCCGTCATCTCCTCCTCCGGCCTCATGGCATCTGATCTGCCCCTCCCAGCCCTCTCCTGGCTCTGGGAGAGTCCACTCCTCCCCCAGGCGCTGACCACACCCCCCACCTCGGTCCTGGTGTGTCCACCAGCCATCACCACGTGGCCCGGCCTCACCTCCCCTCCCCACGTCACACGGAGGCTTCACCCCAGCCCAGCAAGCACCCGGGACGAAGCACGGCTCAGGGACCGCTCAGGGAGGCCAGGAAGGAGGGATGTGGGAGCTGCCACCGCCGAGACACCAAAGAAAATCTCGTGGTTACAGCATGCACGTGGGAAGGCAGGGAGGCATGCGGCGGGTCTACAAAGGTCCCCATGCAGGAAGTTTAAAAGAGAAGTGCTGAGACGCCGCAGGGGGACCAGGCCTCCGGTCCCCACAATCCCACTCAGCAGCGCTGCCCTGGCCCGAAGCTGGGTGGGAGGGTCCGGTATGCTAACGCCCTTGCAGCACCTAGCTTAGTGATGGGCACAGCGTGCTGTTGCATAGAAATACCCCTTTGTTGTGGCTGATAAATGTCATATACGAGGGGGTTCCGTTTTATCTGTCTGTAACCAAGGAGTCGAATTCCAAATGTGTTCCCGACAATGGCAGGCCTCTCCCATAACAGCAACTCCCGCTCCTAAAAGCACAGGGTTAGACTCTGATCCCAACTAGCCTATGGCCTTGGTCCACTTCCTTAGCATCTGGGAACCTCAGTGTCATCAGCTGTAAAGTGGGGGCTGATGACAGGGGCCCAGCTATTGGGAGGGGTGAGTGCAGGAAAGCAGGACCCGCAGCTCATAACAGTGCCTGGCCACACAGAGCTCAAGAAACATGTGTTGTTTTCATTATTCCTGAAGAGCATATTCGTCGTAGGCTATGCCTTCCCTGGATGAACTCCAGCTGCCTAGTTCTCGTGAGAAAGCCAGCGGTTATGTGAATGAGGTGCCCAAAGGACATGCCGTTAAAGGTGAGCAGTCACCCCGGACATCCCAAAAGGGTGACCCGGAGGCACCCACACAATGGACGCCAGCTCCTCAGGCTCCTTGGTCTTACACGGGATTTCTCAATTAACTCCACCTTTACCGCGAATCTCAGTGAGTCATTAGACAATGGCAGACATCATCCTCACTTTAGTTTGTCAAAACTGTGGTTACCGCTGCCTGTTCATTTCCTGTGATTCGCAGACAGTGAGTGGTCCTTTGAACGAGCATGACGGGCGGGTGCTAATCGTGAGCCTATTAGCACAGACACTGTAATAATGAATTGAAATTTACATCGTGTATAATCTCATTACTTGTGTGATCATATCGGGCTTGACAGGTTTAATGCATTACTAAGGGAAAATACTCTAACACATGACATTAAAGATCTTATCAAGGTTAATTTGCCTTAAAATGTAGTTACTACATAATTTTTTATCTCCCTTTTAGATGCTGTGGATTAAACGCAGGGCGCTTTGATCTGGGAGCAAAGTGTCCACACAAACCCACAGAATCTGATTGGCATTCCTCAGAGGAGTGGAAATAAGCGTGGGGTTTGCAAGCACCCAGGTGAGCTTTTCAACTCTGTGTCTATGTGCTGGGTGGCCTTGGGCACACTGCTGCACCTCCCTGAGTCTTAGCTTCCTCCTCCACAAAGGGCTGTGGGAATCCTTACCCACTGGATCGTTTGTGAGGCTGAAACAGGCGTATAGGAGGCCTGGCAGAATGCCTGGCACATAGCAGGTGCTTTTCGCTCTTATTCACCATCACATCCTTGACAGCTGGCACAAAGCATGGCACATGGGAAAGTCACCATAAATGAAACTTCCAAGCAATTATAATACAGTTTGATGAATGTTATGATGCGGAAAATACAAGCTGTTATAGGAACTCGTGGCAGGGGAAAACAGTGCCATCTGAGATCTATGAAGACCTCCCAGGAGAAGGGACATTTGAGGGAGGAGAAGGAGGTAAATCCTTCAGGAAGATGCAATAAGTATGTATATGCACCTAACAACACAGCTCCCAAATACATAAGGCAAAACTGGCAGAATTGAAAGGAGAAAAGACAATTACAACAATTACAGTGGGAGATTGCAATAACCCACTCTCAATAAGGGTTGGAACAACTAGACAGAAGATCTGATCAACATTATCAACCAACTTGACCAAATTGACATTTATTGAATCCTCCACTCAACAGCAAAAAACACATTCTCTTCCAGGGCACATGGAACACCCTCCAGGGCAGATCAATGCTGGGCTGTAAAGCAAGTCTCAATAAATAAATAAAAGCATTGAAAAATCATACAAAGTATGTTCTCTGATCACACGGAACTAAGTTAGAAATCACAACAGAAAGAAATTTGAGAAACCCTCAAATATTTGAAAAATAACACATTTCCAAATAACCCATAGATCAAATTAGAAATCACAAGGCAAATTACAAAAGATCTTGAACTGGATGAAAATAAAACACAACAGGTTCTGTATGGGATGCAGCTAAAGCAGCATGAAGAGGGAAATTTATAGCTTTAAAATGCTTATATTGAAAAGGAAGCTAAATCTAAAATCAATGATCTAAGCTCCACCTCAAGAAGCTAGAAAAAGAGCAAATCAAACCCAAAGTAACTTCAAAAAAGGATATAAAGATGAGAGCAGAAATAAATGAAACAGATGACAGAAAAACAATAGAGAAAAAAATCAGTGAAATCAGACGTTGCTTCTTTGAGAAAATCAAGGGAAGTGATAAATCTTTAGCTAGGTTAACCACAAAAACAGAGAAGGAATTGGCCCAAGAAAACACGGCAGAGGAGGAAAAAAGTGTTCCAAGCAGAGGGACCAAGCGGAGTGAAAATTCAGAGACAAGAGAGAATGAGGACATGGAGATACTCCCGAAACTGGAAAACGGAGTAGGGCGGAGGAGGGAAGGTCGCGTCTGCTGCTGGAGGCAAGACGCCAAAGGTCTTGTGGCTTTGTCATTGTGCTCAGGCTCTCCTCCGAGAGCAATAAGCCATCACTTGAAGGTCTTAAGCAAACAAGAGATACTATGGCAGAGGGCTTTAGGGCCATTACATCTCACAAATGGGAAACTGAGGCTTGGAGAGGTCTTGGAACTCGCCTAAAGTCACACAGGTAGCCAGTGGCATTGCTGGAGCGCACACCCAGCTATTTCCATCAAATCATCCTGGACAGAGCACTAGTGGGGCAGTCCGGAGGCCCCCAGGTCACTGCCCGTCACCTGGAGCTGCTGTCAATTGATGGGACCATTGGCAAAGCTCCCACAGCCCCTTCAAACCAAGGCACGCGTGATTCTAAATAAAGAGGCAAGTTAAGGTGTCCTGAGATCACATCTAACCTAAGTTTTAAAAACTTTACATCGGTCTTATGAGTACAGCACCACAAAGCTTTCCTACGCCACACAGGGTGACGTTTTAAGGTTTCGCGACAGACGTCAAGCAGAAATACCGCAATCCCTGCTCTCTCTGGAACATGCTTCTTCTGCTCCAAAGGTTTGCTTTGACAATCAGGCCCCAACATGGTATGAGTGACATTTTTATCACAGGATAAAACCCCTGCCCATCCCCATCAACGCCATCCGAATCCTCGAAGGAAAGTCACGGCGTACAGACCGCTCTGCTGGCCGGCCGGCGTCAGGAAGAGCAGCCGGGGCCTCCCCAGGTGCCCCCTGAGCCAAGAGCAGACTAAAGGACCCCAGAGAGGAAGGGCCACCTCCACAGTGTTGGGGGGCCTGGACGAACCCCAGAGCTGGAAAGCACAGATTCTAAACTCCTCAAACCCCCAGCGTCCGGGATTCAGAACCCTGAATCACTGGGAGGAAAAGGGACCATGAGTGCGGACGCAGAGGAGCCAGGACTATTGGAAGGGGGTTTGATTAGCTTTGCCAGTTCAGCCTCATTTCCAACCCTGAACCCGTTCGCCCCACTTCCCATCGGGCACAGCGCCTCCTGCGCCTTCTGGGATGGGCTCCCTGGTCAGTGGCACATTTTTACCCCTCATCTCACACTCCTCTGTCTGCCCACTGGGTGGCAGGGATCACCCAAACTGCTGTGCCCTCTGCCTGTGCAGGGAGAGCTGGGGGGGCACCTGTCTCACCATCTTCCCTTCCTCGCTGCCCCAGCCCTGAAGGAGGGGGCGCTGCCATCTGCTGAGTTCACCAGAGCTGCTCTGCTAGCCCAGGTGACTACGGAGAGGCCGTCGCTGTACAGAACTGCGTGCTGACCCTGACCCTCCATCTAACCTCCCTTTCCATCAGCAGCGGCAGTGAGGGCCTAGGGCGTGCTGGGCAGGTCGCCTGGTTTTCCTCCCTTTCTAGAAGGTTCCATGGAATAAGCGAGGCCTGACGTCCAGGGAGCCCCTCGTCCTATGTCCACTGGAGGATGCTTAGTGTCTGCTCTGAGGGCCCGATGACTCAGGAGTCAGCAGAGAGAACTCACTGAGACCTCAGACCGCAGGCCCCGTGCTGGGGGCGGGTGGGAACAGTTGCTCTTGCCTGATGGCTGACTGAGCCATCTTTATGCATACAGAGCATGAAGGGTGTCAGGGTCCCCGGCCCAAACCGCATCACCCCCAACTCTCCACAGCGGTCTTCACGGGCAGGACCAGGAAAATGAATCCTTGAGGGTAACTGCCCCGGGAAAGACACACCGTACTTTACAGAGGGGCGCAGGCAGGGCCCTGGCACTGCCACTTCTGGCTGCGGGCCAGCCATTGACCCTGGAAACGTCAGGATCCCTGTGACAGGAACAGTGTACCCCCTCGTGGGACACAGGCATGACGAAGCAGGTGCTTTGTAAGTGCAAGCAGCCTGTTTCACATACATATGCTCTGCCGTGTATTGACCCTGAGTCCTCCAAACAGCCCGATGAGGCAGGTACTGTTATTATTGCCCCTATCTTCCAGGTGGGGAAACTGAGGCAGCAGGTTACGAAACGTGTCCAGGGACCCCCAGGTAGAAATAGCCACACAAGGCTTTGCAACTATAGCCGGGACCCTCAACCACGGTGCTTTGCTGCCCACTATATATAGGTCGAGTCATTCTGCGGGGGGGCGGGGGGCCAGCCAGGAAAGACCCTCACTGACCCCCTCACGGGCAGGCACAGGGCGGGGCAGGCCGGCCCACCATACCTGACGGTTCTGTCTTACATGTGAAGAGGCTGAGGCTCAGACATGTCACCTGCTTTACCTACTGACGGTCAGCTGAGCAAGTGGACACGCCAGATGGAACTCAGACCCTTGGTGCCTCCTAGAGAGTCAAACCACCCGCCGCCCAGGAGCTGCCCAGGCCGTCTGAGTCCCTCTGAAACCCATGCTACTGACCGGCCCCGGGAGCACCTGGGCACGTCGGCAAAGGGCCCGGTCAGACCTGGTGCTATCGTTTTAGCTGGGCCACCCTGGGCCAGGCCCTCGGCTTTCTCAGCTTCCACGTCACTTTGTCCTAACAGTGGAGTCCCAGGTCTGGAAGAGCCGAAGCAGAGGGTGGTGAGCACAGGGCTGTTAAACGTCACTGTCCCCATCTCCACTGTCCCTCTGGCACACTTGTCCTAGCCAGTGCCCACCACGTCCCTCCCTTCCGAAGCCCCCACAGGCCCTCAGCCGGGGTGGAGACCTCGGCCGACACCCGGGAAAGCAGGCCTCACCACCTTCAAGGTAACTGCCTCTTCTTTTCAGCTCAGCAACTGCAATTCTTAACTGAAGATATCAAATTAGCATCGTCTCTTTGCTCACAGCTCTGAGGGTTAACAGCCGTTGTAATTACTTGCCCACATCAGCGGCCAATTACCCCACTCGGTTCATTCTTTGAGGCAGATTATTTTATAGGAAACTTTATAGGGGACACTTCATTACCCTGGCTCCTGAAATCCTGGAGGGAGGGCAGTGTGGGCCAGGGTGGATGACAAACCTTGTACAGCCCGCGCTGGGGAGGGGCCCTGGGGTCCCGGCACAGCACACCTGTGCCTCCCTTTCAGACGGCAACAGGACACTTCTCAATGGCCCTGCGTCCCTACTGCACACTGCTGCTCAGCTCTCATGTACGGAATAAAGGTGGAAGAAACGGAGGTCATATTTCCTCAGTGGATTTTTCCAGATCCCATGACTTAACTTTCGAGGCCAAATGCACAATGAAAATGTGGAGCCCACTGTTCTAAAGTGATTGAAAAGGTCAAGCTGGCAACGGCAGCCAGAAGCCAAATGAAGGGCCCTCCCCAACGCCAGGGCCCCCTGAGCACGAGGACCTGTGAGACAGCCCAGTCCACAGCGGATGGAGCCCCCCCAACAATGGGACAGGAAGTACCCCCTGGAGGCTGGGTCCCCTGGAGCAACAAGCTTTGGGTTACAATGCTTTGCCACAGGCCACTCCTGAAAGACGGTAACTCAGCCCTGCCCATCCCCCACCCAAGGAAAGCTTTGGAAAGTCATAGTGCGTGATGCTCAGACACAGAATCACCTGTAGGGCCAGGAAGGCTTCCTGGGGGAGGGGCCCTGGAGCTGGGCCTTGGACAGGTAGAAGGGAAAGACTGTCCAGGGGGAAAGGGCAGCTTGTACAAAGGCCTAGAGACTGCTGCAGAGCAGTCTGTTCCGTCCTGCGTGCAGACCACGTGCCAGGCAAGGAAGAAGCCAGGGACGGCGACCCAACAGCCAACAGGACCACCCTCCCAAGCCGTGCGTTACTTTCCCTCCCAACAGGTGGGACCACTTCCTCCTCACCCTGTGCTGCTTATGGCTGTGACCTGCAGGGAAGGTTTGTTCCAGGTGCTCTGGCCGTGTGGCAGGGATGAGAGCCACAGCTGTCCAGTGATGGGGTTCAGGGGTGAGACGCAACTCCTCTCAGCTACAGACCTAAAACCACATCGTGCCAGGCACATTTGCCTCAAAGAAAGCTGTCATTTGATCTCTGATGTTTGCCTCCTTGTCTTCTTGCTCAACTGGTCCTGAGCTCAGGATGGGAACACGGGGTGTCACTGCATACGCACGGGACCCCACATTTCCCGTTGATTGACATTCACCTCTGCCGCATCGTTCCTCTGAGTTGGGCCTGAGGCCAGCGCTTGGGGAGTTTGCACCTCCCCACAGTGCTAGAGGGGAACGGTATGCAGTTATGACGTGCCCGAGAGCAAGGCCGCAGAGGGATGGTTGCACCTGTTGCATTGGGAAGACGGTGCCTTCAGACCCAGCAGCGAGTGAGGGGCCCCCGGGGAGACAGCGGATCTCTGAGCCCACAGGGGAGACGTGTTTCAAAGAGAAAACTGACCTCTTCCAGGGCAGGCCCTGGCCGAGATCCGGGCTTCTCTCAACAACACCAGGCGATACAGAAGCTCTGCCCGGCTTGGGTGACTGTCCCTGTCTGCCTGAAACTGTCCTGGTTTTAGCGCTGGACGTCTCGCATCCTGAGAGCCACTCAGTCCCAGCAAACCAGGACAGCTGGTGGCCCTGCCCCCGCCCAGCCTCCCCTGACGACACCAATGCCGGGTGACACCTTTGCACTCCACACGAGGCAGTGCCATGTGGGGCTTGGTCATACAAGCCTGGGTGCGAGTCCTGGCTCACCTCTTCCTACCTGTGGGGCCTCGGGTATTATAGATCTGCCTCTCCCAGCCCGTGTCCACATCTGTCCGATGGAGATGTGGACACGCATCTTACAGGCACTTGGGGTGTGGCGGGGCTGGCATGGTGCCCGCATAAGTGGGAGCCTAACATGCAGCCCGACGGGCTCCTCCACTCTGAAGGCCCACGCGTACCCTGCGCTGACCCTACTTCAGGCCGCCTCCTGCCCCTCCTGACCATCCTGGCCTGTCTCGAAGCTCTGGTCCTGTCTTGCTCCTCCCACCTGCTGCCTTGTTACCAGCTGCCCCTCACACTGATGTTCAGGTCAGAACGGGGTTAGAATCCTGACTGTGTCATCTTTCAGCCTGGCCAGGCCCTTCACCTCTCCAAGCCTCACTTTGCTCATCTGTAGAATGGGGCTCACCGTCCCTCTCTGGAGGGTCCCAGTGAGAGGCAGCCACCATGCCTGGTGTTTGTTGCTGGAGGGTTCCCGTCCCCGGCTCAGGGGGCTCCTCCACTCACATCTTCACTGTAGACCCGTGGCCTTCAGATGTTTGTCCCAAGACTTCCCAACCCCCAAATTTACAAATATGGAAATGTCTAGTCTGGTTCTAGGCTTTCTCCTTGTTATGGTTTGAATTGTGTCCCCCCCCAAAACTCATATGAGAGCCCTTATCCCCAGTACCACAGAATAGAACCTCACTTAGAGAGAGGGTCTTTACCAAGGTGATCAAATTAAAGTGAGGTCATCAGAGTGGGTCCTGATCCAACACGACAGCTGTGCGTATACAGAGGGGATAAGTGGACGCAGACATGCACACAGGGAGAACACCATGGCGAGGTGGCGGCAGAGATCGGGGCGATGCACCTACCAGCCCAGGAACGCCAAGGACCCAGCAGCCCCGTCAGCTGGGAGAGAGGCCTGGACCCGACTCTCCCTGGCCTCAGATGGAACCAGCCCTGCCCGCACACAGATCTCAGGCTTCTGCCTCCAGAACCGTGAGACAGCAAATTTCTGTTCTTCAAACCAGTCTGTGGCACTTGGTTACGCAGCCCTGGCAAACTGATACACGCTTGCAGTCACACTGTGGTCAGCAGTGCGTGTTCCTGGGTCATGTGACCCAAGCCGCCTTCCCCACTGGACGGCTGCTTGTCAAAGACAAGGTTTCGCTCCAGCCCATGAGCTGCTGCACGTGTGACAGGGAGGGGACAGGCAGCGCTGGCACGGGTGGTGGGCTGGGACCACGGGGCCCGCACCCCAAATCAAGGCCACAGCAAAATGACAGATGACACCACATCACTGACCTCCCAGGATCCCGCACAAGGCGTCCAAGTCCCAAAAGTTAAGCTGCTGAGAAGCCTGGGAGTGGGGCAAGGGTCACCCGGAGGGCCCTCTAGGACTGATCTTCGTGGAATTCGGACAGAATAGACCAGCCCATCCTGGCCTGGGGGGCTGGCCAGGGTGTGGGGGACCCCGGGCAGACCCTGCCCTGCAGAAAGCGTATTTACCAGGGAAACAAACGCTGCTGGGGCTTCAGGCCCACACAAGCCACGCGCCTTCCCAGGTGCCGCAGACACGGCATCTCGTTCTGCTCAGTGCCTTGCACACCAGAACAGCATGCAGGCCACGGAACTGTAACCAATCACGGCAGCTGTCTGGTGCCCCTCCACTTGGGATTAATTAAACGGCTTCCAACTGTGATAGAGGTAGCGCATAAAATATTTTTAAATTAATTGTTAAAGAATAAATGAGGGCATTAACATTTTATATGCTAGCTGAGGGATGGGGACAGCAGCATGGGGGAGGGGCAGACAGTGCTACAGAAAGAGCACTGGACCAGGAGTCCTAGAGCCTCTCGTCCGGCCCCGCCTCAGCCCAGCTGTGGGACTCTCGGTCTCAGTTTCCCCACCAGAACAAGACTTGGAAGAGATGACCTGTTAGTCCATGAGCCCTGTTCAGCATGGGTTAGACAGCTCAGTATGCTATTCATTCATTCATTCTCTCAACCAGCCAACATGCACAGAACACCTGCCAGGAGCCAGGCTCTGTGCTACAGCCAGTGAGGTCAGAACCCTGCAGGGACCCAATTACAAGGTGACGGGGGGCTCAAAGGCAGCTGCAAAACATCTTCAAGAGCCCACAAACCTGATGCCACAGAGAGCTCCCAGGTGAGGGAAGGGTGTTTGCAGCAGGGGAACAGCGTGTACACCTGCAGACGCTGGAGAGAACACGCTTGCTCCAGACACGAAGGAGCCCGGGTGACTGGAGGGGAAGACAGGAGGGAAGACTGCAGGCAGCGCCAGCTCACGGGCGGCCACATGAACCTTGCTAAGGAGTGTGGGGTTCACTATACGCGTTAGCTGAGGGAGCGGTGATCCCTGATCTTTCATCAGGTTTTAGATCCTGGCAGCCATTCATTGCAGCCAGAGCACAAAGCTGGCCTGTCAATCCAGGCATAGAGCCCTTCGAGGGCTCCCCACTGTCTTCGAAGTCCCAGCCCCTCCCCCAGCTGGAAGGCCCCACATGGCCTGCACCTGACCCTGCCAGTCACTCCGACCTCAGGACCTTTGCACCTGCAGCTCCTGACTTTGCCTAACCGTATACAATTATCAGTCTGAAGGTCACCTTCTCAGGAAAGCCCTCCCATCCAGCCCCTGCCTCTCCTCCTCCTCCGCTCCTTCCTCATACTGTCCCTTCCCGCCACTGTCATCAATTACCTATGCAACTATTTGCTTAGGGTCTCTCTCTGTCGCTACACTGCACATTCCAGACAGGCAGAGGCACATCCCCGTCAGTGCTCTTTGCTGGGCCTTCCCACAGGCCTTGTACGTGAATGAAGGCACAGACGGATGAACGCACCAACTCCACAGCCCCTTCTGGTCCCCACGTTCTGCGACTCTAATAGGGCCTGTCTGCCCAGAGGGGTGCTCAGGCTTGGGGGGAGGCCCAACACGGGCTCCCATGAGTAGAATTGGGTCTTCTCAAAGTAAGCCAAAAATATGTATTTATTAAACTCCAAGCGTACGCCCAGCCCTTTGACACAGGTCGTCTCAATAAACCCTTGCACCTGCCGTAAGACTGATTCCTGTGTCTCAGGTGGAAATGCTGGGCTCAGTGTAGAGACGCGTCCAGGATCCAGGGCCATCTGTCCCACGCGCCATGCTCTTGCTAGCCTGGCCAGCCCAGCCCTGAACCCAGAGTGCAAAGTTCCACTGAACTCTGGAATCTGCTACACGCCTCAGGTTTCGGAATAGCACCTGGGGCACAGCTGAATCGAGCTGCTCTTGATGACTCCACGGAGCTCTGAGAGGAAGTCCCAGGACCCGAGAAACACCAGCTCAGAGACAAGAGCCCATCACCAGGGCCAAGGCCCTGCCAGCCCCCTCCCCGCCCGGTGCTCACCAGAGGGCTGCAACAGGTTAGGGCCTGCCCACGGAGCACAGCAGTCGGGCAGGCAGGCCCACAGCCTGTGGTCACCTCCCTTGGGCTGACAGAGCTGGAAAATTCACAAAGGTCGGCAGGGCAGCCTCAAGCTCTAGTTTCTTCCCAGGGGAGGTAGATGAATCCATCCCCTCCAGGATGGGAGGCCCTTTGGCCTCAGGTAGACTGTCCACACCCTCACATGACAGCACAAATATGGACACAGAACCAGGCAACTGTCACCTGCCTGAGACGCCAGGTAAAAAGTACACACAGCCCAGGGGAGAAGTTACCATCCAGGGTTACAAATGAAACAGCTAGGCGTGCTCCCAGCCCCAGCCAGTAGGGGGCAGAGCTGAGACACGAGCCTACACCCCAGCAGCCCAGGACTCACGCAGACTGGGCCTGGCCTCCCAGCCCGCCTGGGGCCCACACCACACCCAACACCCCCACTCGCAGCAGAAGAGCCATTGGCTGTGCCCTCCCAGCCGGGAGCCCGGGCAAGTCCTCCAAACCGTAACCTCTTTGTATGTGAAATGGGCTAACTCGAGTCCAAGAGCTGGGAGCGGGCTAAGCCGAAGGGGTGCGTGCCTGACGGATGCTGGCTGCTGATAAACAGGCCTGCAAATCCCGCCTCGCCCGCCTCCGGCAAGACACGATTACCATCCTGAAACAGCCGCCTTCCCTGAGCAGGGAGACAGAGAGGAGGCGAAACAGAGGAAAGCAGAGAGGGGAGGCGGCCCAGGCCAGCAGGGAGAAGCGCAGCTGCCCGGGAAGGCGGCTCTCAGCAGGTTGGGTCTGATGGAGCCGAGAGGAGGAATTTCTCTCGCGCGTGTTTTGGTTCTCTGCAAAATGTTTAGGTTATCAAACATCCTCCCCCCTCTAAGATCCCAAGGGAGGGTGCAGAACAAAAACAGTGCTATCTTTAATTTCCCAGACTAAGTGGAGGCCTGAACAAAGGCCGCTAAAAACAAGCCATTTCTTGCCCTGTTGTTGGGACTTCCAGGGGCTAAAACTCAAAGAGTGTGCAGATGAGACGTGGGGTAAGGGGTGGGGGTGTCCTGGACAAGAATTTCCAGGAATTTCAGGATTTCAAGCATGAACCTGGATCTGACCTTGGCACTATTGACACCTCTGGGCTGGTGCTGCCAAATCAGAGGTGGAGAGACGTGAGTGCCCTCTGTGTAAAACCTTCCAGGGTTCCCCACTGCCACCAAGAATGAATTGAAAGTCCTCGGCCTGGCCAACTGCAACTCAGTTCATCTTCTTAGCTTTATTTGCCTCTATCTCCGCCTCCAGGCGCCTCACCTCCCCCCACAGAGCACGTCTCTCTGTTCCCAGAAAGTGCCTGGTTCTCTCTCTGCCAAGAATTCCCACCAGCCAATACGTGTTCATCCTACAAGGCCTGCTCAAATGTCACCTCCTCCATGAAGCCTTCCGTAGGGCAACCAGAAAATGCGTCCCTCTGTCCCTATGTCCCAGGGCACTTCGTCCATGCCACCACTGCCACCCAATCACAGTGGGCCACCACAGTCTGTCCCTGCCTCCCCCGCTACACACACATACACACAATGGACAGTTAACTTCCAGATGGCAGGCGCCATGTCCGGCTCTGCTCTGTGTCCCCAGAGCCTGGGGCAAATCTCAGCTTTGAATCCCATTTGTGGCCCTGTGTCACGTGGTCTCCTGCAAGAACCGACCTGCCTGAGCCCAGGACTCCTGTGCCTCTGCAAAGGACTTCAAATTACTCACAAATAAAGACTCATCCATGAGACTGTCACTCACTCACTCACCCATCCACCCATCCATCCTTCCATCCATCTACCCACCTAACCAACCACCTACCCACCCAGCCATTCATCCAACAAATGTTTCTTGAGTGCCTACCATATGCCAGGCCCTGTGCCAGGCCTGAGAACATAGCAACTAACACAAGAGCTGAGGCCTGGCCCTCCGGAACTCACAGCCTTGAGAGTCTGACAGACACTGAGCGAGGAACTCCCGGGTGTGATGAGGGCTTCCAGGGGCACGGGGGTGCTGTGGGGAGCCTGAAGTCTGGGCATCAGGGCAGATCATGATTGGCTAAGGGAAATGAGAGGACAGCGTTCCGGGTGAGGCCAGCACAGAACAAGGCTGGGCATGAAAGGAACGCCAGGGCCGCTTCAGGGGACCGGGAGCGGCAGATGGGGACTCGGGTGAGGAAGGCGAGACAGCACAGTGTAAAGCGGCAGGAGACCGTCGCTCTCAGGTGCCATCCCTGAGTGGGGACCTCCCTGGATTTTGTGCCCCAGACGCCCCATGCTGGTCAGGCTCTGGGAGGGGAGGACAGGAATAAGATGGCGGGGGCCTCAAACCTCAGTGCAAAGACAGCGGGAGCCTCAGAAGGCCCTGGAGCTAGGCCGTGTGAGGTCTGCTCTGGTTTCTGGGGTCCCCCTGGCTGTGTGGAGGCCTGACGGAAGGGGCAGCGGTGGGGAAGGGAGACGCAGACCAGTCCTCTTGGAGGTGCGAGCTCCGGGCTGGAGAAGCGCCGTTTCCTGGGCCCCCTCCCCCAGCCCAGCTCAGCAAGGAGAAATGTTTTGACAGAAAGAAACACAGACCGCAAGATACAACTTCATGTTAAAGGTATTTCGTCCATAAGCCGCTTCCTTATTACTTTCAGATGGTTTGAAATAACTGCCTCGGAGCCCGTGGGGAAAACCTGGGCTATACGGCGGAGGCAGGGCTGGGTCCACCCGGTCCCGGGGACCCATCTCAGGGGAGCATGGGCACACGGACCCAGGGACCCTGGCTCAGTCCCAGGGGTGAGGTGGGGGGCCCCCCTCTCTGGAAGGGGAGGCCCCCCAACGTCAGCCCCTAGCATGTGCCAGGCCCTGCCCAGTCCAGGGGGTGCCTCCCACCCAGACACCGGGGGGCCAGCAGCCCCACAGCAGAGCAGGGGAGACCTTCCCACCCTGGGCCGGAGTGCGATCCGCTTTTGGAGGCCCTGGCAATTCCAGAAGGCTGGCATCGCACATAGAAACCCACTTAACACCTTCAGCAACTGCACCGTAACCAGAGCGGGGCCTGTGGCCCTGGAGGGCGAGCCAGTGGTTTCAGTGAGGTCAGATTAAAGAACAAGCAGAGGACTGTGGGGGACAAGACGTTACATTACGTCCACCCCCGAGGGCAGAGGGGCTGACCTCTGATCCAGAGGCAGGCGGCGGGCACCAGAGTCCTGGCCTGCTGCTCCTTCTAAACCCAAGCAAACTTCTAAGGAGCCCGGGGTGGGGGGGGGAGGTGTCGGAGGGCAGGGGACAGGCTGCCCTCTGGCCTGCACTGCCGGGGCCACTCATCCCCTCTGCCTCCTGTCCGGGCGTGATGACTGCAGTAGACAAGACTGTGTGAATAAGAACTGCTTCCCGAGCACCTCTGGGCGCTGGTGCTTTCCGGGTGGAGTGTGTCACAGGTGGAGTGTGTCACGAGTGGGGTGTGTCACTACGGCTCTCAGTGCTGCGTTGCCGCCAAGGCCACACAAAAGGCTGAGCTGGGACTCGACGCCGGTGCATCGGAGCCCAAAGCCCCTTCTCTTCAAGCCCCCCAAGTTCTCCCATCTCTGGAGGCCCGGCCTCGGCGCCACCAAAGGCAGAGGTTATGACATTAATAGGCAGCCTGTGGGGCTGAGGGCTTGGTGACAGGTTTGTGTTTATGACAGCGGGCTCGGGGAGGTTCAAGCCCCACCCGTGTAGGATTTCTCCACCTGCCTCTGTCCAGTGTGGCTGGGTGAGCAGGGGAGGTCCAAGTCCTTCACAGAGGGCTCTCCCCACATCGTCCAGACCCTTTGTGGGGCTGAAATCTGCCCTTGAGGGGCCCGCCTGCACAGCCACTGCAGCACCGAGGTCGCCCAGACCAGGGACAGGTGGGCAAGCCCATTTCTCGAGGCTCCAGGGCTGTCCCCTGGAGCCCAGGTGGAGGCAGGTTTAGCGTGAGAGCCAGCTACCCACTCTCCTGTGGGTTCAGTGCTTCACCTGAGAGCAGCTACCATCTGCAGGAGCCTGAGGCCACCCTGTCACATGCTCCCTGGGGGGCAAACAGCCTTAGAGAAGCCGAGAGGGGCATGCGGCACCGGGCAGAGTCGCCAGGGCTGCCACCACATCCAGCAGGTGCATCTGATCATCCTGAGCCTCGCTGGGAGATGCCCCAAGCCAGCATGACGGGCCTTTCCTGAGCACCTACTGTGTGCCGAGCACTGAAGGAGCCACGAGTAAGACGCTGTCCCTGTAACAGGATGAACGCGGTAACGCAGGAAGTGCCTGGCCCGGAGTCGGCACTCGTGAAACATGGCGTTCTCCCCTCTTCTGAGCCACGAGAAGCTTGTGCTCATTCAGAGGCCAAAACCCCATGCTCCCCGCCCCCGGGGGCTTCCCACCTAGCCTGCAGGGACGGGCTGGGTGACCTGGGCAAGCACCCACCCTCAAGACGTCCTGGTGGAAGGGGGGACATTAGAGACGGGCCTGTGTTCCAGCCGCTGCCCTTCCTCTGAGACCTTGGGCAGCTCCCCTCCCCTCTTAGACCCTCAGTGTCCCCATCTGTCACCTGGGGCTCCTGACATCTGCCCAGCAGGGGTCTGCAGGTTTAGGAAGGTGACGGATTTAAGCCACTTAACCCTCTGCCTCTCACAGAGCCCTGGGGACCAGCTTCACGGTCACCTGGGAGCTTGTTAGAAACTGTCTGGCTTCACCCGGACCCACTGAATCAGAACCTGCATTTTAACAAGATCCCCGGGGACTGTAGGCGGATGAAAATCTTAGAAGTGCTGCTTTAGAGGATCTTAAAGGGTGGGCCCTTCCCTCCACACTCCCTAGGTGTTTAAATCACTCTGACTCACTCTGTCCCCAGTGCCCTCCCCTCACACCTGTGCTTGGACGGAGCCTCACCTCCACCCGGGTCTCTCAAGAGCCCCCGTCCCCGTCCCCACCTCCCTCACCTATGGGTCTTGTCACTCGCCAGCTTTGCAAAGACACACACTGCGCGTTCAAATGAGCAGCCTGGGCCCCCAGGTACCTGGCGCCGCTCCCAGCTGCCATCACCATGCCAGCCCCGGGCCCACCCCCGTCCTGCCTGAAGAAGCGTCTCAAACCCAAGGCCCGGGGAGTGTCACAGCGCTCATGGCACACGAGACCCACAATGACCCCCGCTCCCCGCACCGTCAGCTCCCTGACCAAGGAGAATGAAACCCTGACCCCTCCGTACCGGTGAAGCCCCCACCATATGACCTGCCCCTCTAACCCCCCCTCCACGTGTCCCCCACCTCCAGCCCCTGGCCGTCCTCTGTCCCTGCCTTTGCATCTGCTGTCCCCTCTGAGTCCGTACTTGTAAACAAACAGCTGGCCGTAAGCCTGTCACCTTGAGGAACTTCCTTCCCTGAGTCCCTTCCTCGATTACACAAGGTACTCAACGCCTGCTTCGCAGGGCAGGGGCGAGGTTGGCGGGGTC
>NW_017732140.1:728112-734287 GCF_001890085.2 Hipposideros armiger | reverse complement strand
GGGGGGCAAGGGGCTCTCATGGCCACATGTATTTTCACTCCCAAATTTTAGATTTTATTTCTAAATTCTCATTTCATGTCTAAATTCTGGGGGCACTATACCACATAGGCACTGGGAGACCCGGGTACAAGGCCTGCTGGGACAGCACGTGCTGTCTCCCAGTCCATGAGACAGACCTGGACTAGATCAGGGGTCGGCAAACCTTTGAGATGGAAGAGCCACCAGGGGTCGGCAAATTGCGGCTCGCGAGCCACATGCAGCTCTTTGGGTACGTACATGGGGCTCTGAAGTAAAACTGAAAATGAAAATCAAACTATCATAGTTTCATTTATAAAAATTTTAAAGGATATTATTCACATAATGGTGATTTCATTGGTTTTATAGGTCTCACAAAACTTTACGGGACAGGATTGGCTCTTCCAGGGGTTAGCACACTTTTGAGACGGGACATACCCAAAGAGACGCATGTGGCCCGCGAGCCGCAGTTTGCCGACCCCTGGTCTAGACGTTTCCGACGAGATGTCCACAGGCCAGGGGTTCGTGTGGTGGCGGAGAGCTGGACACAACCCCGCCTGAGCCCCGTCCTCCAGGGAGAATGCAGACTCCGTAGGCACAGCTGCCCGACCTGGAATTGGCCCAGGGATCTTTGTGGTCCGCTGACTCATGGCCCCTCAGAGGTGTCCACGTGCGAACCCCCTAAGCCCGTGAATGTCACCTAACACGGCAGTGGGATCAGGTTAAGGACACTGAGGTGGGGGGGGGGGTCAGCCTAGATTGTGCAGGTGGGCCCTGAATGCTGTCACGAGTGTCCCTACAAGCGCGAGCCGAGGGTGTCTGACTCCCAAGGAGGAAACAGGACATGACGATGGAGGCAACGGGGCGGGGTGGTGGGAGGAAGGGCCAGGAGCAAAGGGACGGGGGCGCCTCCGGAAACAGGGAAAGGCCGGGGCACAGAGGTCTGTGCCGGCGGCTCCGGGGGAACCCCCGCGGCACCTTGAGCTTAGCCCCTCAGATTCATCTCAGACCTCTGGCCTCCAGAACTGGGAAGAGATGAGTTGTGTCGTCACTACATTCGTGGCCGCTTGTTACGGCAGCCCCAGGAAACACACACACCCCTTCACGGTTCTCTCCTGAAGCGAGCTTCGCACAAGAATTTAGGTTGAAGGTTTTCACTCAAGAAAACCAATGTGAACGGGGCTGCTGCGTGTCCAGGGTGGGGCGCTGTGCCCCGTGGCTCAGGGGACCCCTCAGCTGCATGCATGACCAGCGATGCAGACACTCGCCCCTCCTCACCATCTCGGCATGGCTGGGGGAGCTGTCCTCCGTGGGTGGGAGCTTTCTGTTTTACCTGTGACCTTTTTTACTTCTGCCCGAGGCGCCTCCTGGCACCGAGGGGTCTTTCCAGGTAAGCTGTGCTAACTCTGCTCTCCCCGTGTGGGCCGCTGAACGGGCCCGGGTGCAGGAGAGCTCTGTGGGCCTCTCAAAGCCCCCACTGACTGGCGGAGCTTGACCCTGGGCCTCAGCTCAGAGCTCTGAGTCACAGGGCGTGGAAAGAGCCACTGGATTCCTCCCAGAGCCAGGCACAGGCCCGGAGAGGTTCAAAAGCCACTTTGCTCCACCTGGGCCTTTGTGCATAAGGCCTCAGTCTGCCTGGGACTCTGAGAGAACGCACCCCACCTGACCAGCTCATGTCAGCCAAGGGTGGTCCAACCGGCCTCTCGGGGTGCAGAACTCCAGTCCCCAACCTGAGCTAACAGACGGGGGTGTGCCCAGCGAGCAGGGCTGCTGGATGCAGAAGGCTCATTCTCAGGCTGGCAGGGCCCATAGCGATCAGCTGGCTACATGTGAGGAAACTGGGGTCACGAGAGGGGCTGCCCTTGGCCAAGGTCACAGAAGGGGATGGTGGGAAAACCAGGACTAGGTCCTAGTGCCCTCCACAGTGCAGCTGATGGTAACGCATTTATCTTTCTGTCTTCACAGAACGAAGTCAATGAGGGCAGCACAGCACGGAGAAGGGACTCAAGAACTGACTTCCGAATGAATGAACTCTCTGCCTGGGGCTGCTCCTAGGACAGCCTACGAAGCTCACTCGCCGAGTGGACCTGAACAGATCTGAGTGGCAATCTCAGCCGGCCGCAATCCCACAGGGCAGAGCCTCAGTTTCTTCATCTGTAAAATGGGCATAATACCTCCAAGGGGGGCCATGAGGGTTCAGGATGAACAGATGACAAAGGCCTGGTGTGATGGCCGGCAGAGGAGCTGCTCCACCTCTGAGGACGGGGAAGAGAGGAAGTTACTGAGGCTGTCACAGTGGAGTCCCCAAGCTCAGGAGCTGTGGTCCAGAGTGGGACGAGAGAGGCCCTGAAACACCTCCGACAAGGCACAGCGTGGACAGCAACCCCAGAGCAGGCCACAGGAGACTCGGGGGTTTCACGCGTGGAGCTGTCACGTGCCTGGCAAAGAAGAGGCTCCGCCGGGGAAGCCACATTGAGACGGCGCCTCGAAGGGCGGGGAGGGTGTCGCTGGGCCCACCTGAGGGAGAAAGCACCTGGGAGGAGGAACGGGCAAAGGTGTGGAGAAGGCGAGAGAAGACAGGTGTGAGCAGGGTGCATCTGGGGCAGGAGGAGCGGGCGATGCAGCTGGGCCTGGGCCAGGATGCCGAGCAAGGGGTGGGACCCGCAGCGGGTTGAACAGAGTCCCCCAAAATTCACGTCTACCCGGACCTCAGAACGTGAACAGGACCTCGTTTGAAAATAGGATCTTGGCAGATGTGGTCAAGTTAGGATGAGGCCATGTTAGATTAGGGTGCACCCTGAATCCAACAGCTGGTGTCTCATAGGGGAAAGGACAGGGGGACATGGACACGGACACAGGGCAGCCAGGGACGGCCAGGGACCCCAGGGGCGGGAAGAGGTGGGGAGGCTTCTCTCCTGGCGCCTGAGGGCCACAGGCTCCGGTCTCCAGAGCCACGTCAGAGAACGGGCTCGGCCATCCCAATCCCGCAGTTGTGGCACTTGGCCCCGCAGCCCTAGGAAGCCAGCGCGGGCAGCATCTCAAGTAGGCTGGACGGGAGCGGGCGCAGGGGAGCGCTGGCTCCGTGTCGAGGTGACACAGCCCCGAAACACTTGCCAAGCAGCTGTGAGCAGTGCCGGGGCCAGAGGCCCCTCAGCGGAGGGGACCAGGAGGCAGCAGGAAGGGTGCCGCAGCCGCCCATCAATGGGGCCCTTCACGCGGAGTGCTGGCCCTGTGCCAGCCCCTCCCTGTCCCGGAGCTGCCCTGACCTTCCGCCTCCACAGGCTGCGTTTCCTGCCCCCGACACTGGGCCTTCGGAAGCTCGCTGGCCTCTGGCCAGGCCAAGTGTGACAGCACTGCAGCCTCCCTCCTGTCCCAGGCCGGGAGGGTGAGAAGACCGTGACCAGCACATCAGTCTGTCATCACTGTGGGCTCCTGGCCTCATGTGACCCCAGCCTGCCTGGGTGCCACACCTGTGAGGCTGCAGGAGTGTCTGGTGGGGAAAAATGAATGAGGCGGCGGTGGGGCCTCGGGATGGGGGCGTGTGGTGGGCTGGGGTCCCCACAGCCAAGGGGCCCTGGGCCTCGGTTCCCTCCCCTGTGGAATGGGGAGAATGACCCCTCCCCACGGGGTTTGCTAAGATTAGAAGAGGCAGCCTTGATTCCAGGGTCTCCCGACCCCACACACGGGGGCTTCACTTTTACCTCCTGGTACCCCAGTTTCTTTATTTGTAAAACCCAAGTGGGGGTGTCTGGGCGGTGGCCCTGTGGTGCCTGTCCAGCTTTTAGCTCTGGAGACACAAGCACACATGCTGTCTGTACCCCACTTTCACTGTCCATGTGATGGGAACCATGACCCTGTGTTTAGGGCAGAAATGCCTACCCCCCTCTCCCCGACCCCCAGCACTCAGAGCAGATGGGCTCTCGGCAGGGCCAGACAGGGCCAGCCTGTGTGTCCGGCAAAGGACGCAGAAATCCTTGGGCCTCACGCCCTGGGGAGGAGGCAGCAGTGACCAGAGGGATGGGACACGGGGGACCGCGGGCACCCAGCTCGAAGCCTCGAATGCTAGCCGAGCACTTCCAGGAGCCCCATTGCCCGGCTTGGGGTCTGCACCACTAACGAGCCCTCCACAAGAGGCGCAGTGAACACACCACTCACGCTCACCCCCACGGCGTCTCAGAGCCAGGGCAGGTCCAGGTCTGCACCCAACTCAGGCCGGCACATGATTGACAGCAGCCCCAGAGCGACCCAGACGAAGACTTCCTGACCTTCAGCTCGAGCCCCACGCAGAGGTCAGTGTTGGCATCTGCTTTGGCAGCAGGGGTGGTTCAGGCACGGGGGACGGAAAGAACACCCACGGCCATCAGCGGCCGGGCCTGGGCCTCACAACAATGTGGGGGGGCTGGAGTCCCCATGTCGCAGGCGAGGAAACGAAAGCAAGGAAGTCTCCGCCCAGGGTCTGCGCAGGAAGCACGCTGTCAAACAGATCCCGACACCCCCCTTGCCCAAGGCCCCGTGACGGACACCTCAGGACAAGATCTTGGTCTTAGGCCCCCGGTAACCCGGCCCTAACCTTCCTGAAGCCTCCCAGCTCCCACTGTGTATCCTACGATTTGGTCCAACTCTGCTCAAGAAACTCCAGGTCACAGCCTCTCATCACCTGCCTCCGAGCCTCTGAAAGAGCTGATCTCTCGCTATCCAGGACACCCTTCCCTGCTTCCCAATCCCAAGAAACCCACTTGGCTACCCAAGAAATACCTCACGGCTCACTCCCATGCCCTCTAACTCTCACCTGCCACCCCCGGCAGGGAACCCTTAAGGGCAGCATCTAGCACACAGTAGGTGCTCAATAGATGCTCGCAGAATGATGATGCGTGGCATGGCAGCGCCACCCACGTCCCTGTGCCTGGGGAGCAGGGGAGCAGCGGCGGAACGCCCCAGAGCTCAGGCTGGAAGGAAACGTGGCAGTCACATCGTGTCACATGATGTGTGGCATGCCCATCGGAGAAGCCATATGCCTGAAGAAGCCCTGCCAAGCGGCCTTCCAGAGCTGTTTGCGTGCTCCCAGGGACAGTGAGCTCACGCCCGCCCAGGAAGGCCTGGTCTACATCCACACAGCTGAAACTGTAAAATCGTTGCTCAGTAGAGCTGTCCTCCTCAGCCCCAACTCAGCTTTCGGGGTGCCCAGCAGAAGCCCCCCTGCTGATGTGGGAAGCTAACAGGAGCCCTTAGAGTTCCCGCTTCTGAGCTGTTCCCCCCTGCCACTGTCATTCATTCACTCACGCATTCATTTCCTGGGTGTTAGGTACCATGAGCGGTGTTTTCTCCACATCACCTAATTTAAACCTCACAACGGCCACAGCCCATTTTACAGATGGAGACACTGAGGCCGGTGGAGGTGAAGTAGGCCACCTCCTCCCGCGAGTCGACTCCTGGAGCCACACCTGAACCACCTGCCACGCCCATCTCACCACACGCAACCCATCGTCTGTGCATCTGCTGGCCGCCGGCCGAGGATGGGGGCCCTCTGCCAGGCCCCCCCACTTGTACCGCCTCATCTGTAAGCCCACCTGTGAGCCCACATGCCCTCTGCCTATGCCAGCCCACTTTCTCCAATGGGGTAAGAGCCCATCCTGTCCTCTTTGTCACTTTCAGAGAAATTAAACGACTCCCCCCAGGGCGGGCAGCTTGGCAGAGCCAGATTCAAATCCAGGAACTGGACACCAGCATGGGCAGCTCAGCCACTGCATCTCTCTGCCACCAAATGGGACAAAGGCTTGGGCCTAGGGAAGTGACAAAACCACCCTTCTGTTTCAGAGGAAAATGACAGCTCTTGCACCTGTCATTTACACATGATAAGATTTGTGTCCCCACCCCGTGCCCTCGCTTTGAAGCTGCCTTTAAAGGCAAATGAAACGCAAGACTGGTTTGTTTGGGGGATGGGGAGCTCTTGGCAACCAGCCAGTGCCCAGCACCCAGGCCAGAGCGGGTCAGGGGGGTCACTCTCCTGTCCTGTCCTTCTTCACCATAATCACAGTTTGCTGAGAGAGTGAGGTGGGGAGGGGGAGACAGGGAGAGGGAGAGAGAGAAGGTGGGTGGGAGTGGGGAAGGCAGGAAGAGGGGGAACAGAGGGAGAGAAAGAGAGGGTGGGGGAGAAAGAAAG
>NW_017732140.1:726568-728021 GCF_001890085.2 Hipposideros armiger | reverse complement strand
GTGGGCGGGAGGGAGTGGGGTGGAGGGGGCACCGGGAAAGCTCGTCAAAGGCACGCCCTGCAGCTCTAGCTGACATCCTCTCATGATAGTGGGGGTGGTGACAGTGGGGGACAGCCCCTCCCTCCTCCACCCTGCCAGCCCGTCTGAGCTGCAGGGGCACAGGCTGGGGAAGTGTGTCTGAGTCCTGCTCAGGGGTCCCTGAGGCTCTGATCCCTTTGGAGTCCCCACTCTGCAGCCCTGCCTCACCCGGCAGTGTGACATCCTGTCACTGCAGCGACACACAGGTGGGAGAAGCAGAGCAAAACCCAAAGCCGTCTCACTGGGGAGGCTGCCAAGGCAGCCTGGCTTAGTGGAAAGGGAACGGGCTTTAGAGCCAGACTGCCTGGGTTTGAATCCCAGCCCTGCCACCTGCTAGGCACCCACCTCCCTGGGCCAACAGGAGATCCCATAAGGATGGTGTGAGCCTCCAATGACGGGACACAGTAGGACACATAGCACAGAGTGGGTCCTCAACAAATGTCAGTCCCTGTCACCTCCCACAGGACATGTGGTACATACCTATGTCAGAACAGTCCTCAAACAACCACGTAAGCCGAATGACACTCTCCAGGCTCTGCTCTGTTCCCATTTCTCAGATGGGGAGACTCGAGGAGAATTAACCTGACACCAGACCCCACCAGGAAGAGGGCTGACTCCCCTGACTCCCCTGGCCACCAGCAGTGGGCCTTCTTGTGACTAAAGGGATTGAGCTGTTTGTCCCTACATGGGCCAGGGCACAACCGCCTGACGTGCTCACAGGAGGCTCCCCGGGTCCTCCCAGCCACCCTGCTACTCTGGCCTCCTCACCTGCCTGCAGGGCCACAGCCTGAACCAGCCCCCTCAAAGTCAAGGACTACCTGTTAATCCCTTAGGCCAGCAGTGCATTCTGAGCAATGTTACACCAAGCCCCCTGCACGAGGCCCACAAGCTACATTTTGCTGAATCCCAATATCCAAAAGAAGATGCAAATCTCCTGGCCAGCCAGCTTGTTTTATCTGTGGGCACCAGGGCTGTGGCAACCAATCCAGTTTCCCTTTTTGCTTTGGCTGCTAGGATGCTCATCGTCCATTGGGGTTTGTTCTTTCCTACCGTCATGTGCCCTTCATAGAGCTCACTCAGCTATTTGTTATTTTAGTTAAGTATAAATACACATTTCAAGTAAGCTGCCTAACGCTGTGTGTGGACCTAGGCAGTTATGAATGCATAAATGATACTTGACACCATTGTTGAGTGACAATTGTGTAATTGTGCAAAATTTTAAAAGATTTCTCCTAGGGCCAGCTGAGTGGCTCAGCTGGTTAAGAGCTCGCTCAAGAGTTTGAGCTCTGAGCAACAGCGGTTCGATTCCTGGCCCAAGCTGAGCAGCCGCTGAGCTGCCAACAGGTGGCAGGATGGCTCAGCTTAAAAAAAAAAA
>NW_017732140.1:670291-726360 GCF_001890085.2 Hipposideros armiger | reverse complement strand
GGGGGGGGGGGAGCTGACGGGAAAGCAGGCCAGGGCCCTTGGCCTCCATGCGAGGGCTCTGGAATCCCAGCCCTTCGTCTCAGCACCTCATTTGAAAGTTAAACCAGGTCCTCCCCCAGGTCCTGAACCCAAAGCACAAGTTCTCCCAAGAAAACAATCTCTTTGCCAAGTGTGTGCTTCACGGAGGAGCGCAGCTGGGGAGGCGAGGGGCTGTGGCCGGAGGCTGGACAAGGGGAGTGGGCTGTCACGGCGTCTCCCTGCCCCTCTTGCCGCATTTCCAGCTTCCTTTCCTTGTTGGGTCACTAAGCGACATCCATGAGCAGCCCGACGCACAAGTCCTGGGACCCTGGCAGCACTGAGGTGAACCAGACACAGGCATCGTGCAGGGAGTTGGGGTCACATCACGACACCAACGCCCTGAGCCCAAGGAGGGCAGGGCAGGGCCCACAGGAGCGAGGAGTTGGGGCCACGTGAAGTGGGTGCAGCCAGGCGGTGGGGAGGGGGCGGGGGGCGCACACGTTTTGTCCATGTAGGACCAAGGACAGAGGAGGGTGTGATGGGCACAGGGCCAGTGAGAGGGCTGGACGGGAGCTTCAGTCTGTAAGCGACAGAGTCGCATTCCAGGGAAACCGTGACGTGGTCAGAACCGCCCCGAGTGTCCATTTATGAAAAGGCCTGGCCTGGCGGGCTCTCCTCGCGGGGCTGCCTCAGATGGGCTCCCCAGGCCGTCTCTGCCCTGCCCACCCCTGTTCCCTGCCCTCTGCCCACCAGCTCACTGTCCATCGCACCAGCTCCTTTGGCCTCTTCATCCTCTCTGCTCCCTGGCCCGGGCACCCATGTCCGTCCCTGACCCTGAGGGCTAGCGGCAGGTCTCCAGGGCCCTGGCCGTCAGGTCTCCATGCCTGCGGTCAAGCAGCCTCTGGTCTGACTGGCCACCGTTGGACAGCCTGCTCCAAGCCCAGGTAGTCTGATGGCGGAGGCTGTGCGTGCCTCACAGCTCAGCGAGGCAAGGCCTGTTTCTGGGGGGAATCTCACCAAGAAGGAGCCAAGTGGCCCCAACTGCTTTATCATTTTCGCCCAAGAGCTTACAAACAAAGCTCAACGGAGCCACCCGTGTGAAACAGACATCAAGCCACGCCATGAAATAAAATTGAACACCTCCCCCTGGCCCGAGACGCCTCCTTGATCGGAACCCTGGTCCCACTCAGACCCAGCCCCTACCTTCTCCCCAGTGCATGTCCCACCTCGGGGCCTTCGCCTCGCTGACCCCCAGCCTGGCCGGAACGTTCCTCCCCCACACCTCTACCGGCTGGCTCTGTCTCGTCCCTCGGGTCTGACCACACTGGAGTCACATGGCCCTGACCTTCCCCAGCCGAAAGTCACTCAGCTCCTGGCTCTGGCCCACAGTCTCTACGGCACTTACGTTCATCCGAAGTTACCCTTTTTACTGACTACTTCCCGTGGTCTGTTTCCCCTGGTGGCATGTGGGCCCCAAGAGAGCAGGAACAGTTCTGTTCACCTTTCTGTGAGGGCCGCAAGTACCAGCACATCCTTTAAAAGAGTGCATGAACTGAGCAGATGTGAGCGACAGAACAGCACACACGGCCTGGTGCTCACATCACCGATCGCAGCCCCCCCACCCCCCGCCTTCCCCAACCTGCCCCGGGCAATGACAGTGACACCCGGGCCCCATCTCCTGGTGCTCAGGGTAACGCTGGCCAACATCAAAGAGTCAGGGGGCCCGGCCTTTCTGTTGGGAGGGAAACGGGGCCCCTCCAAACATGTGGATGTGTTTGTGTGTTAAATCCCCCGTGAGGAGCCGTCTGGCGAACACAGCTGTCGCCCCAGCCATCTGGCAGCTGACTCAGAAAACTGCGTCCTCTGAACAAACTGGCAAATGTAACCCTTCTCAGCAGGTAACATCACACACCTCAGGTGGAGGTGAAAACTCCCAGCCTGTTACGTGTGCGTTATTTCCAGACATCAGTCAAAAGCCCTTTTTTCCCTGGCGATCCAGTGTCCACCCCTAAAACCCAGCTCTGGGTGGCAGAGGGCATGTGACCACCTGTGCAACGCACCAAGCTGGCCACCAACAGTATGGAAAGAACGGCTCCCTGAGTGGAGTTTTCTAAAAACCTCCAGCATGAAACGCTGATTACGGCTTTAATTCTAACCACTGGGCTGGAATCTATTTTTTAATGATGCATATAGCTCCCTGTCTTATAAAAAGAGCGCACTGGCTATCATTCAGTATCTGACACCGCAAACTGAGCCATTTGTAAGAACCAGGAAGGTAACATAAAGGAGAAGCAAGCTGGGGTGAAGCATTGGGGGGGGGCCTGCAGCAGAGCAGACAGCACAGTGGGGGCCACTGCTCTGCACGAGCTGGAGGCTGACACACGGTAACACAGGACCAGCGTTACCAAAACTTCAATTTTTCAAGAGAAACCAGAATGCCAGATTTGTATATTAAATCTCATGCTTTTTAAATGACGGAAAATTCACACAAGCCAGATACGACAGGCCAGAGGGTTCAATTTGGTCCTTAACCAATAAAACCCAAACCCAGCTCAATTCCTCACGAGGAGGACAGAACGAGGACGCGGGCCCGTTTCCAGGCACAACACTATTTACCTCTAGTCTGCCCACAATGTCTAGCAAGCAATCAAAAATTACAAGACATGTTTATAAAGGAAAACACTACAAAGAACCCAATGGTGAATGGAAAAGCACAGACCGCGGCCTATTCATACAGCAGAATACTGCTCTGCAATAAAAACCGACCAGCGACGGATACGTGCTACAACACGGATGAATCCCAAATGCATGGTGCCAGGGGCGAGAAGCCAGACCCAGAAGGCTGCACACTACAATCACATGTACAATCACGTAGTCAGTGCATGGCATTCTGGACAAGGCACAACTAGAGGGACAAAACCAAATCAGTCGTCATCAGGAGCTGGAGTAAAGAAGGGGACTGATTACAGACGACACAAGGGGATGGCGGCGGGAAGGGGAGGGAGTAGAATTGTCCTGTACCTTGATTGCAGTGGCATTGATACGACCATATGAGTTTGTCAAAATTCATAATGTTATACACCTAAAAAGGGTGCATTGTGCAGCAGGTAAATCCTACCTCAGTAAACCTGGAGGGAAAAAAGAATGGCCGGGCCATGGATGAGGGGCTCTGTGGGGAAAAGCTTAATCATTGCACCCATCCCGAAAGTACAAGGAGTTTATCATGTAACAAACTACAGTCACACCACATAACGAAGTTTCAGCCAATGACGGAACTCATATACGACAGTGGTCTCCTAAGATTATAATGGAGCTGAATTTCCTGTAAGTAGATGAATACGTGGTTCAGGGGAATTTTTCTCTCACGGGCGTGGTATCTGTGGGACTTGGCAACAGGGTCCCTCTCACTCACAGCAGCTCAATTCTGAGTGGACAGATGGCATCCCAATCAGTAGGCACAGACCTCTCTCAGCACAGAGGAGCCTGACCAGCGCTATGTATTCAGAGGGCAATGCAGCCCTCCCACTCCCAGCCTGATGATAAATTCTTCTTTTTTTTTTTAAGATTTCATTGGGGAATTGGGGGAGGGGAACAGCGTTGGGGAATCAGGGGAGGGGAACAGACAAGTTGCTGTCCTTTTGTTCTTCAGTCTAGTTGTGGAGGACGTTGCTTCACTGGCCCAAGTTGGGATTATCATTGCGCTCTTCCCGGGTGAGGCAGTCGCTTGCTGGCCATTGGACGGCCATTCACAGCGGCTCACAGCAGCTCATGACAGCTCACACCCACTGCCAGCCAGCCCCACTGCAGCCTACACTGTCACCGGAGATTCACAGCAGCCCAGCTCCAGGTCGAGCTGTGGTTCACCATCTTAGCTGTGGAGGGCGCAGTGTCACTGGCCCTCATGTGGGATCCAAACCAGGGCCCTGCTGCTCAGAGCTGGCGTCCCAAGCCAACTCCTAACCAACGTGCCACTCAGTCGGCCTCTGATGGTAAATTCTTTCTGGAGGATCTAAGACCCTGCACAAGGACATGGGACCACAGGAGCTACCTCAACACAACTAAGTGCCATTGTCACGTCAGTAAAAGCTTTCTGTGGCAGCATGGAGTCAGCCTGCCCCTGCACTCTGGAAATATTTCCAGGTTGTAATGATGTAAAGTGTAGATAAGTTTTATTCCTTCCACGATTCAATGCCAGAAAGAGCCCTTTGTGCCAGAATAGGGTCAACGGAACCAAAAACAAATCTCCAAAGTCAAAATACTGAGTGCTCAGTTCTGCACCCTCTTTTCTATGAGCACCACCAAGTTCCTTCATCTGACAGTGCTCCAACAGGGAGCAGTCAAAACCACACGCCATGACAATCCCTTCCGTCCCTTTGTCCTCCATCTCGACTTCTGCTTCCTGCTGAGCCTCAGGCCACCTTTCACTCCTTCTGACACCATGACCCATGGTCACCCACAGTTTCTTCTCCTCCATATTTCCAGCCCATCCAGCCCACATCCCCATTCACGGAGCAGCACGGGCAGCGTCCATGTCCCTGTTGGAAGGGAGCAGGGGGGGCTCGTGGGACAGTGTTTGTGAAGGGTCCTCGGCCGCCACCCCCACTCCCGGCTCCCTCACTGACTCCCCCAGAGCAGCACCCAGTCCCGCAAGCTCCGCTCATGGTGGGCGCCCTCTACAGGAGAGCCCTTTGATCTTTTAGACCAGACTGTTACTGTAGCTTTTCTAGGTTAGATATACAAATACTTACAACTGCCCACAGTCCTCAGTCCGGGAGCAGGCTGTCCAGGCCGGTGGGCCAGGAGCGGTGGGCGGTACCACACGGCCTAGGTGAGTGATCGGCTGTGCCATCTGGGTGTGTGTGAGTCGCTCTGATGTTCACACAATGACGAAATTGCCTAACAATGGACACGTTTCTCAGAACGTATCCTTGTCATTAAGCGACACACGACTGTATGAATTTATTATGTCCATCTGGTGACCGCCTGCCTCCCTACCCCAGAATATCACCACCAGGGAAGGGGCTGTTCTGATTGATTCACTGCTGTACCCAGAACCTAGCAGCGCCTGGCACATAGTAGGTGCTCCATACATACTTGCTGAATGAGGGGCTGGTCCCCCAACTTCTGTATTTGGATTCATTGAGTGTTTGGGCCGACCTAGGCTTCTGAGCTTGGTACAGACCCAAAATGTCCAAGTAAGGAATCCCGGGGCCCTAAAACCTTGAAGACTTGAGCAGGCACCGAAGGGTTAATTTCCAGTGAGGGCTGAGCCAGGAGAGAAGCCACAGACAGCAGGAGTCATGCTGCACGGCCATGACCTTTCATCCAGAGCAACAGCATCACTGGCGTTCATTACCGCAGACGGGCGAACCATGCACAGGCTTCTACGTTCACAAACTTGGAAATAACAACCCCCAGACCCAAAGGCCGAGGCTCCCACCGGCTGCCATCCCGGCCTGTCTTGGCTGGCGGCCACGTGCAGCACACACGCAGGTGGAGAACCCCTTCTCCACCAGGTACCGGGGCCTCCCTGTCCACCCAGAGCAGGTCTGAAACCAGCTGTGAGGCAGACATGAGACTCCCACCTGTGTCGTTCACAGGTGGCCCAAAGCACCGTCCTGAAAGCACAGGGCTCTCCTGCGCTCATGGGGCTGCGCCCAAGCTTGGAGCCAAGTGTCGGGGCCCTTCCCCTCCTCACCCATGTTCTCATCACAGCGCACAAGAAGGGGAGGCCCCCAACCCACCCAAGGAGGGTCCCGTCCACCCAGCATGCAGGGGCATCAGACCAGGCCTGCACTGAGGGCCGGGCCGTCTTAGGCTCAGGAGAACAGGTGGGTGGAGGGCGGCAGGGTGGGCCCTGAGGCAGCGGGGCTCCAATCCTAGCTGCCCTCTCCACCAGCTGGGTGGCCTCGGACAAGTGAATCCACCTTTCTGTGCCTCCGTTTCTCCAGTGAAAGATGGAGAGAGTCGTGGTGATCCTCTAGGTAGAGAGGCCTGTGCACAGTGAGGGACCATTAGACAGCAGCTGCTCCCATCCTCCCATCCCAGCAGGTCCTCCTTCAGTCCCGTCAGAGAGCATGGCGTGGGGGACCCTGGAGTATCTGGTTGCCAGGGCTGCTGTAACAAAGTGCCACGCGCCGGGGGCTTCGACAACAGACACGTGTGGTCTCGCGATTCTGGAGTCTCTCCTTGAGACTTGAGGCCTCTTCCTTGACTCGTAGATACTCGCCTCACCCTGGGTCCTCACATGGTCGTCCCTCTGTGTGTCTGTGTCCTGATCTCCTCCTCTTATAGGGACACCAGTGGAACAGGACCAGCACCCACCTGAAAGACGCCATTTTAACCTGATCCCCTCTGTAAAGACCTGACCTTCAAATCAGGTCATATTCTGAGGTCCTGGGGTGAGGGCTTCAATACGCGGATTTGGGGGACACAATTCAGCCCGTCCACCTGGGCACTCGCTCAGCATTCACTTGGCTGGTCCCAGGGCCCCCATTGGGTTCTTGAGTTTCTGTTTGTTTAATCAGCTAAACCACAGAGGGGTGGGCAGGTGGATGGTCCCATGCCTGTGAGAGCTCCATCTCACCTTCGGAACAGTGCACGTGGAAACCTGGAAAGGATGCAGGTGAAATCCATGCTTTCACTGCCTCCCAGCTGGTTTAAAACAAAAGGGCAACTGGGGCACGCAAGGTCTTACTCCTCAGCCCTGAAAACAGAAGTGAAGAACCCACGATCCCTACCGTGCTGGGGAGACAGGCCCGAGGAGGCGCCCCACACTCACAGGGAAGAGGAAGGCCTGACGGGGGGAGCAGGAGGCTGCAATGCCGGACAAGCGGCAACCAGGCTGGGGGCAAACGTGCCGGGCGATGCCCGGGCCTGCACAGAGGAGGCCACACAGACACACAGACACCATGCAGCTCGCAGCTGCCCGCCACCACCACCACGGGAACCCTCTCCTGCTCCACCAGCTCCCTGCCAACCCCAACCCCATGTTCATCCATCAGATCTCAGTTCAGAGGCCCTTCCCCGGCCCCAGGCTGGGTCCCCCCTCTGGGTTACCCCAGCCCTCAAGCATCTAGCACCCTACTCAGTATGTTAGTTACTACTGCCACAAGCAGCTTCGTCACAGCAGGTCCCCAGCCCCCAGCACTGCAGCAGGCACATAGTAGGCATTTAAACGTTTGCTGAATAAGCAAGCTGTTGATCTGTATGCATTGTTTCCCCAGGGCACTGGGGACCCCAGAAGCTTTACTCTGGTGCCCTAAGGGTCTCTGGCTCTGTGGTTACTTGGGCGAGTGACAAGGGGTCTCTGTGCAACCTCCTGACCCCTGGGGGCTCACGTGAAGAGCTTGTGGAAGTCTGTCTACTTCAGAGGGAGCGGGTTCTCATGATGAAGATAGAAGCCTGAGGAGGCCCAAACCCGTCACTCAAAGGTTCAGGACTCCGGGGCCCCGCCCCTGGGGTTGGCCCCCTCCACAGAAGTGGGTGCCCCCCCTTAGCCAGCCATGATTCCTCTGCGGGGGGCTGGGTGCTGGCACTTCTGATACCACGTTGGAAACAGCTGGGAACTGAATAAGAACTCTGCCTTTTGGTTCCCATTTATTTCTTGTACGAACAGAATATTTCAGTGCTCTCCCATAACTCACCCTGTCATCCTTAATAGCTAATAATAAGAGTTAACATTTTCTAAGCCAAGCACTTTATATCCGTTATCTCATTTAATCCATGTAAAGGCTCAGGAAGGTCGGATAACTTGTCCAGGATCGTGTTTCAAGTATTAATGAGTTCAACTGAAGAGTCCAACCACAAGAGCAATTACGAGGTACTGTCCTAAGCCTTCTGTTTATATTCACGTATTTATCCCAGATACTTTTTGCTTGGGGTTGGGCTACACTGGCATATGGCAGGTGCTCAACAAAAGCTTACTGACTGGCCCTTTCTGTATCTCTTCCTGTATCCCAGATATTTAGCACTGGAGATGCTCAATAAATATTTATTTTTTGTTTGGGTGAATAGAAGAATGAAGGAATGAAGGAAAGAAGAAGGGAAGAAGGGAGGATGGATGGATGGATGGATAGATGGATGGATGATTGGATGGGTGGGTGGGTGGATGGATAAATGGACGGATGGTAGGATGGGTGGATGATGGAATGATGGCTGTATGGATGGATGGATGAAGTGATGGATGGATGGATGGATGGATGGATGGATGGATGGATGAAGTGATGAAGTGATGGATGGATGGACGGATGGATGGATGGATGGATGAAGTGATGGATGGACAGATGGATGGATGATTGGATGGATGATGGATGACTGGATTGATGGATGGATGGATGGATGGATGAATGGATGGATGATTGGATGGATGGATGGATGGATGGATGGATGGATGGATGGATGGATGGATGGATTTCTGTCCTTGTCCTGCCCTCAGTGCTGGTGAAAACTAAGGCAGAGACACAAAGCCTGCAGCAATCGTTGGGTACAGAAGCCAGGGACATGAACAACTAGAGCAGAGGACAAAAGCAGCTGAGGGAACTCAGGAGATGAAGAGCCGAGGACCTTCTGAAGAGAGAGGGTCCTTCTCACTAGGGAGAAAGAAAGGCTTCATGGGAGAGGTGCGATTTGGGCTGTACATATAAAAATTACCATGGGACATCCAGGGGAAGGTCCTCCCGGGAGTAAGGAGGACATGAACAAAGTGACAGGTGGGAGAGAGGCCACCCTGGAGTCACCAGCCTCCTCACCTGGCTTTGTCCCCAGACCCTGAGCTCCTGTAGGTGAGGATGAGTCGTGTCCCTCTGTCCTCATGCAGCTCCGGCGTTGGCCAGCCTGGAGCACACAGGTAGTCGGTACTTACTGGTTTGGCTGATTCAGCTCATGCTGCTGGCTTGTGGCTGGAGTCCAGGGATGTGATGGCATGAACAAAAATAAGAACGGGCATGTACTGGGCGCCTACCACATGCCAGGTGCCTGGCATGCACGATCTCAGTAGCCCTCAAAATGACCCAGTCATTGTCACCAATGGAGAGACTGACCTGCCCAGGGTCACAAAGCCAGCGGCTGGCAGAGGCTGGGCTTGAGCCCAGGATGGAAGCCCCTGATCTTCTACAGGGGTGGCAGGAAAAGAATGAAAAGCAGAAGGTAAGACCTGGGCACCAGCCCACACGCTGGGCCTTCACACCAGTCCCTGTGTGGCAAAGTCAACTCATGAGCTCTCCGGGTCCCGGCTCACTCTCCACTTCACGTTTCTTAATAACAAATCAGGATGTATTAACAAAATCCTGCCTTTTCTTAGGAACACCAGAGGGAGGGGCCATGTAAACACTCATTCCTAGTCCTCAGTGTGTGACGCCGTGGGGGTGGGCCGGGGGCGACACCACCCTGCCTCGCCCCTCCTTTCACTCTGCACACAGTGTGGCCGCAGGAAGGAGTCTGGCTCCGGGCAGAAGAGAGAGAGAGGGTGGCGTGCTGCTGAAAGGACCTCTCCTGCGGGGACTGGGTGGGGGCTCTGAGGTCTCCAGTCTCCATGTGAGTTTCCGGAATCTTCCTGGACAATCCCAGCCACGACCCATGTGTTGCCCCCCAAATGTCACTCCTGTGCTCCTGGGGCGCCCGCTGTGGAGTTGGCTCTTGGGTCTGGAAGAGGAGACGCTGCCATTCCTTCTCCGGAAGGCAGCCTCTGAGTCTGTTTCCGCTGCAGCAACAAAACTCCAACGCGGGCGGCTTCAACAACAGACAATTCTTCCTCGGAGTCCAGAGGCTGGAAGTCCATGATCAAGGTGCCGGCGGGTCCAGGTGTGGTGAGGTCCTGTTCCCGCACGGATGGCCCTCTTCTGGCTGTGTACTCACACGGAGGAAGGGGTGAAGGCGCTCTCCGGGGCTTCAGTTATCAGGGCACTAGTTCCATTCCTGGGGCTCCACCCCCATGACCTCATCACCTCCCAAAGGCCCCGCCTCCGAACACCATCCCGGTGCAGGTGAGAGCATCATTCCTCGAGTTCATCAACATAAACTTGGAGAACACACACGCTGAGTCCGTAGCAGAGGTCCAGGTCGGCGGGACACGTGCGAAGTCAGCCCACAGCTGGCCGGGGTGCTGGGTGTGTGAGGAGTGCGGCCCCACTGTTGGGGACCCGAGGAGAGAACCCAGCTGTGTGGGGGGGCCCAGGCCTCCCCACAGAGGCAGCGATGCTGGAGCTGGGTCTGGGAAGATCTGGTGGACTGAGGAGGAAAAGGGGGGCCCGCCAAGCTAAGGGACCAGGGCATCCAAGGCGGGCTTGTGGGGAACAACTGGGGCAACCCGGTTCCCTGCCCAGGAGGGGTAGCGGAGAGACGCCCTGAAAGGAGGACGGGGCTCAGACTTGATCCCACAGCACTGGGGAGCCACTAAAGGCTTTGGGGCAAAGGAGTGACATCGCCAGATCCGTCTTTGGAAACAGCGTGAATGTCGACGGAGCCCAGAGGCAGCGAAGCCCGTGGTGAGGCCGCTGGAAGCCACGCGCGTGTCTGGGAAGAGGCCACGTCCAGGTCGGCTTTCTCTGCTGCCTCCCACGGCCCCTGGCTCGGGCCAAAGGGGTCTCTCGTCTGTCCCCAAGGCTCAGCCCCCTTCTCCTTCCTCCCTGTCTTCACCCAGCTGTGCCCCCTGCCTGGGACACCCTCTCCCCAACCTCCCATCCAGGTGCACCCTGGGTCTCCGCCCCTCCTGCCTCATCCCTGGTTTCTCTTCTGCAATAAAAAGCAGCAGCCTGGCATGGGAGCTGTCCCCTCCTGTGCCTCCTCCCCGCTGAGACGGAGCAGGACGGGCTGTGTCTCCGCTGCCTCGGTATCCCTGGGGCCTGCACACAGTAGGCGCTCCATGATTTCCTAATGCCTTTGTGAGTGATGTCTGAGCGTCCCACCTGAATGGGCCGTGGAGCACACGGATCCGAATCCATCCTCTTGACGTCCCCTTTGTTTGTCCAATATCGGTGCCCCGTCAATCCATCAGAAATTAAATCCATCATCAAGGTGGCTCATTGGCTTGAGTGACACTGACCGTCCTGCCCTCCCATAGTCATAGCCCTGCACATAGTAGGGACCCACAAACACAGGGTGGCCTGACCACAGCAGCAGCCTGAGAGACGCTGGGCCCCTCAAGCCCTGGGTCCATTCACGAGGCCAGGGGAAGGTCCACAGCCCAGGGCCCAGCTGCGCGGGAGGTTCGCTGCCCGGCTGCCTCTGGCTCTGCCCGGGGGCCTGGAGACCCACAGGGACCTTTCACCAGTGCTAGGCGATGCCCAGTTATGCAGAACACACTTCCCTCTGCAGGAAAACGCCCCGCTCTGCAGAACGGCCGCTCAGAGGCCTGGGGGCTTCGGCCTGGACTGCGGCCAAGCTGAGCGGGTCCACAACCTGGCCCAACGTGCCCTCGGTGGTCAGCAGGGTGCCTGGCGCACAGCAGGACGCCTCTTCCACGCACATGTTCCGTTGAACAATCCTGGCCCGCCCCCGCCGACTCAGGGAAGTCCAGGGGAGGCCAGCAGCCCTGAGTGCTCACCGACGCGGTGCTGTCTGTGTGAGCGCATCTGATTCTTACAACTTCTGCACGGGGTTGGGACCATGATCCCAATTTTAGGAAACTGGGGCTCAGAGACAGGAAGCCACCTGCCCAGGGACACACAGCCCAGAGGTGGCTGCTGGGAGCCTGGCTTTAGGCACCGTGTTAGATTCCTGGGGCTGCCAGCCAGGTGACTTAAAACAACCGAAATATACTCACATAGCCCTGGAGGCCGTAAGTCCGAAATCAAGGGGCTGGCAGGGCCATGGCCGCCTCTGGAGGCCCCAGGGGAGGGTCCTTCCTGCTCCTCCCAGGCCCTGGTGGCCCCAGGCGTTCTTGGGCTGTGGTGTATCTCCCCCATCTCTACCTCTGTCTCCACATGGCCTCTCCCTGTGTGTGTCCAAATTCCCTTCTTCTTAGAAGGACACCAGGCCCTGGACTGGCTCTCCCCACCCCCCGCCCCGTTCCAGCATGGGCCCCTCTTCACTAATCTCTGCAAAGGCCCTACTTCTAAATAACGTCACGTTCACAGGTTCCAGGTGGACATGAATTTGGGGGGACACTGTTCGCCCCAGTTCAGGCCGACTCCAAACCACATGGAATGTCTTCCCCCACTCATGGCATCTCTGAACAAACTCTGTCCATTCACTCCCCAGCGAACCAGGCAGACTTTAGACCGCTCGTGTGGAAAACAGGCGTCTTGATGGCCAGAGGGTTCATCTCAGGCATGCCTGATGGCCTCCTCACAAAGAGTTTCCATCTGGTCCCTCCCAGAGCTCAGAAGGCCTCCTTTCCGGAGGTCACATGGGCTCACGTGGACAGCTGGTGACTCTCGGCAGCATTCATGTCCACCCGGGGCCCTGTGCATCTGGAACGTTCCGGGACATCTGGAGGAGAGGCTCCCGGCCGAGGAGGAAGCTGCTCACACATCCATCACTCTCGATCGGGGAGCGCACCTCACCAGCCAGCCGGCCAGGCCAAGTCTGTGAGGCCGCGCGGGATCTGACAAGGCCTCTGGCCGGCCTTTCACGGCTCCCCTAGACATGAAGGTTCCAGGGTCTCCCGAGCGGGGCCAGGGCTTTGGGGGGAATTCTGGGGCTGCTCGCACAGGACGCACAAGCTCAGTTCTAGCAAATTCTTCCTGTGAGGGACTGAAGACCAATGCTGCGTGGACTAGAAGACCCTGTCGTCTGGGCCAAGCGCACGGGGGGCTCGCTGAGCTGAGGATGGGGACCCTGTCTGCACAACCTGGCTCCACAAACACCTTCTCTCACGGCACAGGCAGGAGGACAAGGTCCAGGGACAGTGGCCCATGCTGGGGACTATGAGACCCAAGGAAGAAGGCCTGGGTCTTCCTAACACTGAGGCAGGGCGAGAAAGAGGCCAGAGAGGCCAAGGGAGGGGCGGAGGGCACCGGCGGTCATGCGTCCCCATCTCAGAGCCCTAGCAAGAGTCTAAGTCACCAAAGGCTCAATGCATAAAAGAGAAAATCGCCACATTGCATCTCATCAAAATTAAACACTTCTGCTCTTCAAAGACACTGTGAAGAGAACGCAAAAGGCAAGCCACACACTGGGGGGGGAACCTTTGCCAGTCACGCATCTGCACGGACAAAGCACTCGCAAAACACAACAACAGAGCAACAACTTAGAAATGGACGAAGGGTTCTGGGAGACACTTCACCAAAGAAGACGGGAATAGGGACAGCAAAGAAGCACAGAAAGAGACGGGACGCTGCTGGTCATCAGGGGAAGGCAAACCTGCCCTCAGGGAGAGCCTCCCCCACGGGTGAGAGCAGCGGGACCACGCCCAGTGTGCGAGGACGGGAGGACTGGAGCTCTCGTTCACTGTCACTGCTGGGGAACAAACAATGGTACGTGGGTTCGGCAGTCTTTTCAAAAGTGAAACATGACTCCGCCATCTCACTCCACCAGTTCAGGTATTTCCCCAGGAGAAATGAAGCCTGCCGGCCTCTGTCGCCTCATCTGCAACCTGAGGGGACGCTGCCCGCCCCCCGAGTTTGCCTCGGGAGGTGTCCAATGGGAAGGCACAGGGAGCTGTGTACATGGGGGGGCTGTTTTTCTTCTTCTCTGGATGAATGAGTCATGGAAGAACTTCCAGGCTGCTTGGAAGTGAAGCAGTCACGCATGGAACCTTCCGGATTCCTGCCCCGGGTGTCCCTCCCGGCACAGCGCTGTCTTTGTTTGGCTCTGAGAGCGATTTGGGCGGGGGTGGGGAGAAGGGGGCTGAGCAGGGGATGTGGCCTCGGACTCCTGTCTGCCCGTTTCTCTACCCCTTCCTGGGGGATCTTCGGTCAGGCACCCAGTCTTTCTCCAGCCTCCGTCTCCCCAAAACACAGCAGACAGTCCCGAGATTGTCTCAGGAAACCCAGGAGTGGGGCAGTGTCTTCAGACTCTCCCTGGCACCAAAGCAGCTCTGAACCCTGGGGGTCCAGGGCGGGTTGGACAGACAGACCCCTTCTTTGTCAAGGAACCAGCTCTAGGTGCTGGGCATTGGAACCCTATCTCAGGGGTCCCTTCGAGCTCTCCTGCCTGCTGTCTCACTGACCTGACAAGCGGTCACCATTGCCTGCTGCTGCCTGCACCGCTCCAGGGACGAGGCCACCCCGGACCTCCTAGCAGCTCTGCACGGAGGTGCACTGGGCAGAGGTCTTTCTGCAGGAGCAGCCCCGACTGACCCCCTTCCCAGGATGAGCTCTTGTGAGCCGAAGGCAACCCCTCTGTGTACCCCAGCCCCTGGGGGCCCTTCCTGTGGGCCTGGGGGCGGTCCTCGAAGTGTCTCTCAGGCAGCAGTGCCCACCGCCCCCACCCAGCCCTCTGTTCTGAACCCTCTCTGCTCCGACTACGTCATCCTCAGAACAGAACACAGCGGTCACGGCCACGGCTGGTCCCTGCCCCCTAGACTCAGCAGGACAACGCCACCCCTCTGCCCTCCTCGGCTTCCAGCACTTTGTCCCTCAGAGCCAGCCGCGGCCTCACAACGGGTCCGCCACCCTAGAAGCCAGAACTGAAGCCTCATTCGAGACACCTCCTCCCTGCACCCCCAGACAACCAGCAAGCCTCCCCCCACAGTCCCTCACAACGACAGGGGGCCTGCTCCAGAGTCCACAGCTCCCCGACGTGCCTGCGCCCCCCACTCCCATGCACTGCTCCCCCTCCCTGGGCCACGTGCAATCAGCCAGCTGATTAATGACTGTTAACACTCAGGGACAGTTTGACAGTGACAGGATCTGGAGCAGGGTGCCAGGGACCCAGGTGCCAGCCTCTCCCGACTCCAAGGCAAACTCAGCGGGGAGTGACTGCCGTGGGAGGCCCTGCACCAGCCCCTCTGCCATCCTGCGCAGGGGACAAGCACGGGCATGCAGGGTCTCGCCATCACTTGTCACACCACAGCCTCCAGCCTCACCCCCCATCCATCTTTGTGCCCCACAAGTGTATGTCCAGCAAACTAAAGAGCCCATGATCCTCGTTGCTGCCAGAGGGACCCCCCTGAGGGACAATCTAATCAGGCACGTCCTGCTTAATCTCACTTTGGGCCTCTGGTCACCCCAGGTTGATGGCAGGGCACTCAAGGCCTCTGTGTTAGTCTGCTTGGGCCGCCATAAAGAAGCACCCCAACAGGCGGCTTAAATAACAGAAATGTGTCCTCTCGCAGTCCCTGAGGCTACAAGTCTAAGACCAAGGTGAGGGCAGGCTGGTTCCTCCTGAGGCCTCTCTTCTGGATGTGTAGACGGCCATCTTCTCCCTGTGTCCTCGCATGGTTGTCCCTCTGCGTGTGTCTGTCACCTGATTCCCTCTTCCTCCAAGGACACCAGTCAGGTCTCATCTGACATGAATCACCTCTTTCAAGACCCAATCTCCAAGTACAGTCACATTCTGAGGTGCTGGGGGTTAGGGCTTGAACACAGGAATTTGGGGGGATGCAACTCGGCCCCTACCAGCCCACAGAGCCTGCCTTCCTGCCACGCAGCTCTCCAGCGGCTGCACTTCTGGGTCCTTGGGCCCCAAGTCCTTTCGCATCATGAATCAGAAATTTGGGTTAGTGAGGGGTCTGGGGAGGGGGAATGAGAAGGGGCAGCCAGTGCCCACGGGGGTCCTGTCCCCTGCATGGTGGCGGGGTGTCGCTGAGGGACTGCATCTGGGGACGTGATGGGGGCTTGATGGGGGCAGGGCTGAGGTCGGGCGATGGAATACAGGCGTGTCCAGGTCTAGCCCGTGGGCTCGTCCCTGGGGTCCTGCAGGCCTCCCTTTCACTATCCGCCAAGTAGCATCGAGAAAGACCCAGGACCTGCGGGGTAGATGGAGCCTGGGGCCCTGAGCCATGATGGAAGCTGCCAGCTAACACGGCTCTGGGCCATTTACCTGAGCAAGAAGGAAACTTCCATTGGGCTAAGCCCCTGAGAGGATGGGGTACGTTACAGTTTCCTGAACAAATGCAGCTATGTCCACAACCCGCTGTGCAACTTCAGGAAACAGAGGTAGGAAGCAGGAAGCAGGAAGCAGGAAGTAGGAAGTAGGAAGCAGCTGAGTGCCTGTGGGCAGGATGGGATGCATGAGGGTCTGACCCCGCTGAGAACAGATTCTCAGCATTGGCCAAGCACCCCTCCTTAGCAGGACTATTTCCCATCAGAAGAAAGTGCTGAGAAAAAATACATACACACACATATATATATATATATATATATATATATATATATACACACACACACACACACACACATAAATGGGATCAAGAAAGCCCAGGGAGCTCTCCTGCATAAAGAAGGCAGGAGACTGCTGCGGGCAGGGTGACATTCTCCCACCAGAAGCAGGGAGCGGGGATATCCCAGCCCCAGGACATCTGAAACATTCTGCCTTCATTGTGGGTTTCGTCTTCTTAAGAAGGGGGGACAAGCAGCAATGGGCTATGCTTCAACCTGCGGCTGAAATGAGCCCTTTGCTGCAGGCGAAGGACGCCCCCGTCCCCTGCATACACCAGGCTCAGGCCTGCTCCAAGCTCTTGGTCCGGCTGTGCCGCCCGCCAGGACTTCCAGCCCTGCTCTCCTTCAGGTCCTCTGCAGTGTCTAGCCGGACCAAGGTCCAGCTCTTCGGAGACAAGACGGCTAAGAGGGAACCAGCCTTTACTGAACACTCATGGTGTGTCACAAATTCCACGTAGCTTACACAATCCTGGAGGGCAGGCACGCGGCCCGTGTTACAACCTAACCTCATGAAATGTTGGTGCGACAAACACACTGGGTGGGTGAGAGAAAGGCAGGCTGCCTCTCCACCCACATGCCACCTCTCCCCCATCAATTCCACTCACAGACCAGGGAGGAGATGCTAAATAGATGTTCATGAATCGATGCACGAAGGAAGAAAGGCAGGGAAGACGGAGAGAGGGAGGGAAGGACGTCTTCTCTCCCCAGGGCATCGGCCACAGCCTGTCCCTACTCCTACCAAGAAAGAGGGCTTGAGTCTGCCAGACCCAGCTGTGTAGCTGCTGATTACTCCTTCACTGCCTCTTGGTTTTTTTATCTGTGTCCCCCACCCCCAGACGAGAATACAGGCCAAAGAAAAAAAAAAGCCAGGGTTTGATCTTTGCTGCTATCTCCATGTAGCACTGGGACTGTGCCTGGCAGATAGCAGGCACTTGATAAGTATGTGATGAGTGAGTGAGTGAATGAATGAATGATATGAAGTAGGAAAGAAGAAACTGTGTATTGGTTTTCCATCTGTAAACTGAGGCTGGCAATTGTGTTTACCTCCTAGAGTTCTTGGGACAGTCCCACAAAATCACACGTGTCCAGGGCCTGGCTAGCTGGAGGCCCCAGCCATGGTGACCCCCTTCACCCTCCTGCCTCTGGCCTCCTCCTCTCAGGATTCTCTCAGGATAGGTCCTACAGTGAATGTCACTGTCCCCCGCCTGGGGTATCTGGACAGAGGCGTGCTGAAGTCATGCCCAGCGCTCCAGCTGGTTTTAGATCTCATCCGAGATCCAGCAAATGAGGGTGACTGAGCACCTACTGTGTGCTGGCCCCATTCGAGGCCCGGAAATGGGGAGCAGGCTGGTGGGCGAGACACTCAGACTTCAGTACCATAAACCCTCATCTCCCAAAAGGGTTTGTGGGGTGCTGAGGCCACCCCAAACGCTGAAATGTACTCTTCCTTCAGAAAGCCTCATTCAACTCAGCAGTGAGTGGTACTAGATCACCCCAGCTCAGATTTTAAAAAACAAATAAAACGAAGAACAGAAAGTGGCCGCGAGAACGTGACTGTGTCTAGGACGGCGTCGATACACACCTGATGCCTTTCGAGGACCAGGAAGGAGGAGAGGAATACAAAGCAGCAGGAAGTGACGAGACTGCTTTCTTCTCCGAAGAGGAAAGAGTGGAGAAAGCATGCAAGACATCGTCACCAACAGATGAGATCCACTCATATCTCCTTGAAACCCAAGTCCCCAACACCATTAAAAAGCGGCCGCCTTGACTTACTGGAAGCCTCAATGCTTCATTGATGTGGGTATGGCCTGCCCCTGGGGACTCACTTCCTGAGCTGCGGCTGTCTTTCCCCGACCCCACGCCTGCTCCTTTTTGAAAAGGTCCTCTGGGAGCACTAATTTGGGAAAATCAAATTAGATTTGCTTTTTATTAGGCTGTCTGAGCTCTGCTTGGCGCGCGTGGTGGGGTGACCGGGAGTGCCTGCCACACTCACATTTCATCAGGAACGTGGCACACGCTCCTTGACTATGAGGTCTGAGGGCTGAAGGGGTGCCTGACTGGGGCCCTCACACAGCTCCAGGCCCAAAAACCTAAGGCATGAATGCTGAAGTGTAATCAGAGGATATTCTTATGTTTATTGACACCATAAGTTGCTACTCAACATCCTTAGCAGAGTGTATAACAGGATACAGGCACACGCGTGTGCGTGCGCGCGCGTGCGCGTGCGCACACACACACACACACACACACACACACACACACACACACACCACATATGGATTGATTGCCTACTGTGTACCAATCACTGTTCTGGAGGCTGGGGACACAGATGAACAAAATGGACAAAATGAACTTACAATTACCAGGGGAGCCAGACAGTAAACATATAAACAGGTAAAATACACGTTATATCCGACTGTGGTAAATGTCATGGAGAAAAATAAACTGAGTAGGGTCATACAGCACGCGGGGGGGGGGGGCCCTGAAAGGGAGGTCAGGAAGGCCTCACTGAGAAGGGGCGACTGTGCAGTGCCTGAAGGATGGGGCAGAGAGCGGGTAGGCGTTTGGTTGCAAGAAGGGTATCTGGGAGGACAGAACGGCAAGTGCAAAGGCCCTGAGGCAGAAGTGTGCTCGGCGAAGAGGTAGGAGAGCTGGAGCAAGTTATAGCAGGAGACGAGGCAGATGAGACGAAGGGGAGGTGCAGATCTCGGGGCCCCGGTAATAAGCCTGGCTTTTCTGAGAGAGATGGGAGAAGTGGCTGCACAGTGAACAGCCACTTGTACGTCTTTTTTCAGCAACATGCAAGCCCTTTGAGGGCAGAGTCCACGACTGCCTCCCGTCTGCATCTGGCATCCTTGCACGTCTGCCCCATAATATGGGGATACGAGATGGTGCCTGCAATCAGGCCACAGGGACAAGAAATAGTGAACAAAATAAAACGCTGTGTAATTAAGTGCTGAGCTGGGAAAGATGGCTACAGGGTTAGACAGCACAGGTGTGGATGGTTGGACCTCCCAGCTACTTCCTGTGCAGCCTGTGGGTCCCAGGTGGGCCCTAGAAGCCACTGCAGGAGGGAGTGGGGAGGGGAGGAGGGGACCCCAGCCCATGATGAGGTGCTGTGTTGCTGTGTCTATGGGATCTGCCCAAGAAAGAACGGGCAGGAAAAAGAATTCTGGGTGTTAACCACAACCTTCCAGATCAGCAAGAATGTAATCCAGAAACGTGCCGCGTGACAAGCCATCTGGGAGGGCAGCACAGCTGATGGAAAAGAACAGAAACTGCCCATTTCACCTCCTTTTGGTGGTTTCCGGAGATGCACTCTCCTCTGGGGCCCTAAGGATTCACAACAGTCAGACCGGCCGTAGAGGCAGCTGGTGGGGGGGGGCGTTTCAGCTGCCCCAGCGTCTCAGGCGGCAGCAAGGGGCAGCCTAGGCCTCTGCCCGTGAGGAGGAGGGGCCGCATGCTCTGCCCACAGTGCTCCCAGAGCAGCGTTTATGGCCTCCACGGCCTGGTGTCAGCCTGGCCCCCGAGCCTTTGACCCAGTCCTCGGGGTCAAGGCCGGCTTCTGAAAACCTGTGCTGGTCGTGGCCCACTCACCAGCTCGTCCACTCACTGGGTATGTTGGCAGCCCTGCCTCCCAGCGCCCATCTCCCCCAGACGCATCCTGAGGACAGTGCATGAGCTCCCCCCCCCCGACACACACACCAGGGTGCATTCGCCTGGACGCCCCTGCTCTCTGCTCTGGGATGAGAAGACAAGCAGGGTGAGTGTCCTCGCCTTTCAGAACCAAGACCCCCGGCGCCTTTCCCACATACCCTTAAGAAGAAAGAACAACAAGGATTAACGGAGGGGGAAACCCCCAGGGTCTGACATGCTCCAACTTCACAGACAGGCGTATGGGCGCTTTTTGGCCTTGTTTTAAAAGGGAGAGGAAAAAGTTATCTCCAGCTGCTCTTTCATGTTCCAGGCCAGATGGTCTCAGATGAGCGGTTATTCGGAGCCATGCAATCCATACCAAAACGAACTTGGCGTTGCTACGAGGGAGAGCCATCTGAGGGGACATCGCTAACAGGAGAACAGGCAGCAGCAAGCAGGCTGACTGGGGGCGGAGCTCTGGGCGCCCTCACTGGGCTGCGCCTGATGGGCCATTCAGGTTGCTCATCAGGGCACAGGCTGCCAGCCGCTCACACGCACAGCCGGTCCCAGGCCCCTGGCTTCCAACTGCCAAAGCAGACCCCGCCCTCAGCCAGGCCGCCCACTTTGTCCAAAAAGCAAAGCGTCCCCATTCATCCCTGTGAATGAATCCCCACCACACTGCTAATTCCTCCTGCTCTCTTGTCTGCTTCCCCCCCCCATGTCTTACCAACATTGGGGTTTTATGCTCCGAGCCCCTGGGCGGGGGGGTGACTGTGGCAGGGGCCAGGATGGCCCTTTTGTGAGGCCTCCTGCTAATCCTACAATTGCACAACTCTGCAGTGCAGGGTCACTTTTAATTATCTTCCCACCAGGCCTGTCCCAGAGAAGGACAAACACTTGTGTGACGGGAGGCAGGCTCCAGGAGCCACAGCAGAGCCGATTCCTTCAGCAGGCCTGGGTGCAGTGCGAGGGTCCAAACAGCATGGGGACAGAGCCAGGGGACAGAGCCAGGGCCCAGGCGCCTCCAGCTCACAGGCGTTTGCTTGTGGCCCAGTCTTGGGCTTTGGATAATGAAGTCATGAGCCCTGTTTCCTGTCACTCCCGCGGGTTGCCTCCTTCCCCCTTCCCCATGATGACTACAACACTGGGGGTGCTCTAATCAGACCACCCAGCCCTCTCCACCATTGGAGTGAGAGCGACCTGTGACCTTCGGGACTGCCACCAGCTCTGAGAACGCGCTGTCCCTACCTTGGGAACCCAGCTCGCAGAGTGCCAGGGCATCCTGGCCAGTGGTGCTGACCCTTGTCTGGGTCTCTGATGCGTCAGGAAGCTGCAGAAGGCTCTGGCCACCCTCCCCAGAAAAGCCCCATTGTTGCCCACGACTTCAGGCAAAGCATCCTGGCTTTGGAACTCATCCAAGAGGCCAGACTCAGGCCCTTCCAGGAGAGAGCAGCCTGACCCTGTCGCCTCCGGTGACGCCCTTTCCAATACCCACAACCCTTATCATTCATCCCGGCTGGGGCCCCTCCGTGCCCGGAACTCACCCCTGCCTCCCCCGAACATGGCCAGAGCCCAGGATGTGAGGACAAACGGAGGCCCCCAAACCTCCCCTTTCTCTTCCGGCCACAGTCCCATCCTGGCCGAGGGGCCTGGCCGGCACAAGTGCAGACACCAGCATGTACTTCCAAGTCCCGCCCCTCTGTACCCCACCCCCCACTACCTCTCCTGGCCAGCCCGCTGGCTTCGGGTGCACACACTGGCCACACAGCCCACTCTGGGAGGACAGATCCAGAGAAGGGGTCTCCCAGGTCCTGGAAGCAAGTGTGGGCCATCTGGGCACAGAGTGGCAGGGTCCCGGCGACCCTGAATGTGGCCTGGAAGAGGGACATCAGCTCCAGGGGGGCCGTTCTCTTGACGACACAGACTCTCCGGGCCTAGGAGAGGGTCCTGGCCGAAGGGAGGAAGGGCTGGGCCCTGTGGGATGTGGGGCCAGGGCAGGGCCCCCCAAGGAGGATTCTGGGTCCCCCGGCACCGTCTAAGGGTCCTGGGGCCAGCCTTGCTCTTGGAGTCACACAGAATATGGCCAACTCCCCTTCTCCAGTAGCTCTTCTGTCTCTAGAAGCCACAGATTCTAAATCTCCATCAGACTCTGACACAGACACCGCCCTGGTACAACGGGCCGTGAACACCAGAGCTGGAAAGGCCTTAAGTCGCTTTGCACAAACCCCCACCCACCACTCAGGAAGGGGCAACGGACGGCCCTGGGCCCCAGGGACACTGAGGACTCAGGAGCAGTCAGACTCCCCCCAACCAAGCCAGAGCATCAGCCCAGCACTACCCCCAGGAAGGGGGCGGGGGCCGGGGTGGGGGGGGGCAGGCCAAGGGCAGGAGGGGGCAGGGCCGCAGGACAAACACAAAGGTGGCATTCATGCAGGGAAAAGGACTGCAGCCGGTGGCGGGAGCCGTGGAGGGCCGCCTGGCTTCTCCGGCCCAACTGCCGGGCCCATTCCTCCCACAGCCCATGGGACCCCGTGATGGGCACTTGGGGTTCAAGAGTGACTCCGATAAGGCCTGAAAAGAGAAGTGGGGTGTGTATGAGGAGCCCCAGAGCGACACCCAGAGACGGAGCCCACGGAAGTCCCGGCAGGCGGGGAGAAGAGCCCCAGGAGAGGAGAGAGGTCAGCTGAAGAGAGGTCCTCTTAAAGGCAGACAGCAACAGAGCAGGGGCGCCCAGACGGTCACCTGCACGTGCGAATCCACAGCGGCCTGGAGACTGACGTCTGGGGACGGGGCGGCCACAAAGCTGGTTCTGGGCATTTCTGATGCCAGGCCAGACATGTGGACTTTGCCTAGAGGGGCTGAGAAGTGGAGGCACCCAGGCCCCACCTGCCCCCAACAGACAAGCCACTGTGGGCACACGGGCGGGCTCTCCTTTCTAGAGAGTTTGCTGTTTTTTGCTGCTGACTGCAGGATTGGGCTAGCCCTGGGCTAGCAGATATTAACTCCCCACAGCCCCGAGCGGCTGTGATACTGAGTCCCGTCTGGCAGGTGGGGAAACTGAGGCCCAGAGAGATTCAGTCAAGGTCTGAGGTCCACATAACATCAGTGCAGAGTGTCCTGGAGGCAAGAGAGGAGGCCACTCAGGGTCCCAGGTGCCCCCCCCCATGATTTGGCCTCCAGGGCCCTGGGGAGCCCCGCCTCAGGGGGCCACCAACAAATGCAATCTTAGCTCATAAACCCCGATAATACCACGAGTGTGCTCACTCTACACAGGCTCGCTGCTGACAGCATCGGAGAGAAAAACAGTGTCTGCCTGGGAAGAAGGGATTTCCAGGTCCTAGAAGCAGGGGTTTCCTGGGTGGCTGGGGAGACGGGCATCTGGGGACCATGCCTGAGGAGCCCCGAGCAACGGAGTCAGCCAAGGGTTGGCCAGCAGGTGTCACTGCAGCCGCAGGCTGGGCACTGGGTTCCAGTCCCCCATGTGGATGCCAGGGAAACCATCCATCCCACCAGCTCCGGGGATGACCTCAGGGGCTGCCTGGGAACTGCACTGGCCAGGTAAGGCTTGTCATCTGTGCCTTAAAGCATCGTCACTGAGCACCCGCTACATGCCGGGCACTCTGCAGTCATCATCCCTGCCGGCCCCACCACAACCCAGTGGAGTGGTGTCAAGATGCCCATTTGACAGGTGGAGAAACCGAGGTCAGTCCCAGGCAGTGTTGCCTTGAACGGTGGGTGTGCCACATCTAACGCTGGGAACGTCCCCCCAACAGCCACAATCATAAATAAGGGCGACAGAACCGTCCTGTCCACACATATAATGGGCTGCTCTCCAGGGGCCCCACACATGCGGCCGAAGCAGGCGGACTCTCACACGAGGGCGTCCAGTCCAACCAGCACCACACTTCCCACCCGCAGGTCCCTGGCGAGGGTTCAGGCCCCTCCTGAGCACCCGAGGCCGGGCATCGGCTGCTGCAGACCGGCCCGGGCTCCGTCCCTGTCTCCCCACCCGCACTGCCAAGGCAACGTGGCGCCCAGCCAGGGGCCTCTTCATCCTCACACAAAGCCCCAGAGCAAACCGCCCGGCCAGCCGCCCAGGCTCAGGTTGCCGCCCGCAGGGCCCTGGCTGGGAGTCCGATTATTCATGGAATCAGGCCTCCGCCATGTTCCTGGGCTGCAGTGGGGCTGGCTGCACAATCGCCTCATTGTGTGGCAGCCATAACGGTGTCTCCAGAGGGGACGAGGGAGAGGAGGGGGGAGGAGAGAGGAAGGGGAAGCGGAGGAGGGGGGGAGGGGGGCGAGGAGGCAGCGGGAGGAGGGAGAGCAAGCCGGGCCTTTCCCCAGGGAGGGACTGGCCGGGCCCAGAGCTCAGAAAACGCCGCCCCCCCCAGGCTTCCAGAGCCCTGCGCCCCGGCCTCCACCACTGAGGGTGGGTGGCGGTGCTCCCTAACAAGGGTGCTCCCTGCACACCGCACCTTGCCAGAGGCCACACTGATGACCTGGCCGTCTCCAGCCTCAGTGGTACATCTGGGTCTCCGCCCTGGCAAGCGGGCTGCGGGGGAAAGGGGTGAGGGGAAGGGGAGTGGGGGTGACAGGTGGGGCGGGGTTCCTGCCTCACAGGGTTTATGTGCCAACGTGGTCCAGGGCGGCTCAGCGATGAAAAACCCAAACTCCCACCTGCCAGCCGGCAGGCCCAGGTGGCCAGAGTGGCTACAGAGGGCCACTAACAAGGACACCAGGTAAGGGCTTTATTTTTACATGAACTTCTGGGGAGTGAAACCAAACCAGGCCAGAGAGTCACTGATAGCTTCTTTGACATCTGCAGCCCAATTCAGAGTCGTCTCTGTCCAGCAACTGTGAATGGCTGCCAATTAGCTACAGGATAGAACCCCACCCTGAGCTGGGCGTCCGAGGCCGTCCACACGCGGTGCTGACCCACCTGTGCCTCCTCTCCCTCCGTCCCCTCACCCTCCAGCCCCTGTGCTAGTCACTCCAGAGGACACAGTCCTGCGTCAGCCCCCCGGCCACCACGGAGGCCTTTGCTACAGACTTTCCCTCCGCGAGGACCCCGCCCTCTATCGCCCACATCACCGCCCCTTCCCCACGCCCGACACTGCTTCGTGGGCCCTTCTCAGGGACATGTGTGCCTGTGTATGCTGCCCAGAACCTCTCGGTTAATGATAATCGGGACTAACCACAGCCAACCTTCTTCTACTGCTGCCGTCTGGCCGTGGGGAGTCCGAGTGCACGAACGAAAATAAAACGGGGAGTGAGTAGCACTGGTGGGCTGTGGTGAATGCCTCTGCGAAGAAGGAAGACCCCGGCCGGCCAGGCCAGGCCAGGCCACATTCTAGCTGCTAGACGAGGCCTTAGCACAGGACGTGCCCACCGAAAGCTAACACCCATAGACCAATAGTGCTAAGGAGAGACACATGTTTGCAATGCGTCAACGCAGGTGCGTCTGCTTCCAAAGAAAGCATCACATTAACTCAGCCATCCTGCAGTGGGCACCACTCGCTCGGCTCTGTGGGGGGCTGCCTACCACAGAATCCCAAACGGCGCCCCTCCAGCAGCCTGGGGGAGGCTCTGTGCCCCCGCACCCCAGCCCTCCAGGAAGGAGGAGGCGGCTTTCCACAGACCCCACAAAGGTTCACCCCTCTCACACGTGGTTCCACTTCTAGGAGCCTCTCCTAAGGCAAGAATCCCAAATCCAGAAGCGGTCTGTTCACACTCGTGGGGAACTGGAAGTAACCAGCATCACACAGACCCTTGAAGAAATCTGAGCGGACACTGCGGCCGCTATTACCGTACCTGCAAGGACTGTGGAAGAGTGTGGGGAATGTGTGCAACGTGAAACGTCGTGAAAAAGAAGTCAGGACACAAGGCTGTCCCCATGCAGCGACCACGGCACTCTCCTCCCTTCTGCTCTTCCGTACTCTCCAATGCGCACGCTCCGTTCTTTTTTAATTAATAAGTGTCCTCTGGGGAAAAAATCCAGCACGCTGCCCAATTCCATGGCTGGGCGTGGGCCCCACGGCAACTTCACCTTCTTTCAGGGACGCAGGACAACTGATCCAGGAAGCAGCGGAGATTGCTGTCCAGGACCCCCACCAGGACCCCCACCAGCCCCTCCCCACTCGGGCCGCCCAGCAGGACGCCACCGGAAGGCAGGCAGGTGTCACCAAAGTCCCCACTCCCCTCCTTTCATTAGCTCCCAATCATCATCTTACCTCCCCTCCCTTTTGGAGCCGTGTCCAGTGCTAACAGAGGACATTTTACATAATACATAAGAAGAGCCCGGCACACACACAGCTGTTCCTCCTGCACGACCGACCGGAAGACACACTGATCCCCTACCCCGTCCCCGTCCCCGGGGAGCCTGTCTGCCCTTGGTTTTTCTTATCTCCCAGCACTTAGACGCTGGCGTGAAAGGCAATGCCAGCGGGGACTCAGCATGCTTGTGTCTGCGGGACATGGGTGGCCCCAAGGCGCCCTGGGCGCTGAGAAGGCTGTGTCCCAGGCCTCGCTCGCTAGGCCTGCAAGGTTGGTCAAGGGTTCCCAGGAAAGTCCCAGCCAGCCCACGGGACATCCTCCCAGACCACAAGCAGGGCTGTGAGTGCCATCTCCCCACGCACCTCCTGCCCCTTTCTGTGGCCCCCATGAGACCAACATGGAGGCGGTTAGGATTCAGTTACATGATCTCGGGCAACCCAAGCGGCCTTCCTCTCTGGGCATCAGCTTCCTCATCCAAAATGTCAGAATTCAACACTACACTCTCTTGATGCTGGTGAGACCCACATGCCAAAACACACGCTAAGGCGACATAGTGGCTCAGTTAGTTAGAGCGTGCACTCTGAACCGCAAGGTTGCCGGCTCAATCCCCACATGGGCCATTTAGAGCTACGCCCGCTTTAGGGTAAAAAAAAAGGGGGGGGGGAATTTTGGGCCAGCCGAGTAGCTCAGCTGGTTAAGAGTGCGAGCTCTGAGCAACAGGGTCGCCGGTTCCATTCCCACATGAACCAGTGAGCTGCACCCAAGCTGAGCTGTCACTGAGCTGCCAACAGGTGGCAGGATGGCTCAGCTGGTGAGATCATGTGCTCCTAACAACAAGGTTGCCGGTTCGACTCCCGCATGGGATGGTGGGCTGCGCCCACCCACAATTACGATTGAACACGGCACCTTGAGCTGAGATGCCACAAGCTGCCGACGGGCGGCCAGATGGAGACTGGACTTGGAGCTGAGCTAGCTGTGCCCTCCACAACTAAGACTGAAAGACAACTTGTCTGTTCCCCTTCCGCAATTCCCCAATAAAATCTTTAAAAAAACGAAACATGCGTCGGCGAGAGGGACACCATCACTGCGGCACCTCCACAACCTTCCTTCCTTCTCCGTCTTCGGAGACCAATGTACCAACCCTTCCTGAACACGGCTCGCCGACCACTTATGCCCACTCTGGGGCATTTCTGCTGCCATAGAAGAAAAGCCACCTGGGTCCTCAAACTCCACATGACTTTTCTCTCCCAGGAAGGGCACTGCGCCTGGTGTCCACCCAAAAACCTGAGGTCCTTCTGGAATTGCCCCCCCTCACGGTGTCCTCAGACCACCACCAGTCCCCTGGGGTTCTCCTGGAGGAATCTCTCCTCTGTCCTCCTCTCCCAGACCCTCAGGCAGGCCCAAGCCCTGGCATTAGCTGGACAGCAGCAGCCACCTCACTCCCAGGACCTGGGCTCCCTCCCAGGTCCCACGCCACCCGTCTGCGCCATGTAGCCAGAGGGGTCTAATGAAAAGCAAGCCCAATCATATGCCTGCCCAGCTGTCCAACCCTCTCCTGGCTTCCCACTGCTTTTGCTCACAGCCCTTCTCACAGGCTACGTGGTCCTCGTGCTCTGACCCACCCCTTCTCCTGTCCCAGCTGAGCTCCCCACTCTGCTTCTATTTGAACAGCCGCCTCTGCCTTGAACAGCCATGGTCATTCCCACCTCAGGACCTTTGCACATGCCGCCCCCTGTGCCTGGAACACTTCTCCACGTCCCACTTTCACTCAGCCATCTCCTAGCCATCCTTCAGGTCTCTGCTAGCATGGCACCTCCTCAGAAGGGCCTTCCCCGGCCCCCAGGTGAGATGCTCTCCCAGTACTTGTGCTCCTTTCCAGCAGCTCTCATAGTTGGCGTCATTCAATCACTAGCTGTGACATTAGACCACGTCCCCTACCAAGCAGGCCATGTCTGCTGCCTTATTCCTCACTGTCTCCTCGGCACCCCGGGCTCAGAGCAGACCCGCAGCCTTCCTTCACAGAGCAAATGAGTACATGAACGCAGCCTCGCCCAGTAACTTCAGTCAGCAAATCGACTCAGAGAGCCAGCCCCTACCCTCCACTCCAACACACACACACACACACACACACACACACACACACACACACACACACAAGTGGCAGCATGGGAAGATCGCGGGCTGAGGAGTCTGCACACCTGGGTTCAAGTCTCCATCTTCCGAGGGTCACTGTGGTTCACAGCAAGTCCATTTCGTTTCCAGGTCTCACTTCCCCATCCGGCCAATGAGCACATCGGACCAGGAGACCCAAGACCTCCCAGCAGTGAGCGCCCATCTAAGAAGTCTGTGCAAAGCTCAGCAGGCGGGGACTCCAGTGCCGTGAGGATGCTCCCTGCCCTCCAAGGGCTTACAGCCAAAGTCATCGCAGGAAGTGGGCAGGGGGTGCGGGGGACAGCCCGAAGTGGCAGGCGTGCAGAAGTCCAGTGAGCAGGGCCCACCAGCCCGTGGGGAGCGCTGCCCAGGCGGCGGCCTGGAGCTCAGTGCCCGCATCTTACAGCTGAGGAAGCTGAGGTGTCAGCAGAGGCCCACTGCCCAGACCTCCACCCACAGGTTCAACACCTTTTCCATCTTAACTAAGCATGTGACTTTGGCAGTTTAAGGTGTGACAGAAAAATAGCACAGATTTCTTTTCCCTTCTTCACAATTTTGTGAACAGAAGATTTACTGTTACCATAGATCTTAGCAACCTCAGCCCAGGATTTACTTTCTTTCCTTATTAAGTCAGGAACTTGCACCTTTTCACTTACAAGGAGCACTTTACGGCTTCTCTGTGGCAGGTCCGATGGCTAGCATCACTACCCGCGCTTTGGGGCCATTATTATGGAATAAGGCAAAATAAGGGTGACTTACACTAGCACTGTGATACTGCGCCACTCAGTCTGGTAACTGGGACGGCTACTGGGTGACTGACGGGCAGGGAGCTTATACGGCGCGGACACAATGGACAAAGGGAGGATTCCATCCCAGGCTGGACAGAAGGGATAGTTCGAGATTTCATCAGTATACAATTTAAAACTTATGAATTGTTTATTTCTAGAATTTTCCATTGAATATTTTCAGGCCGTGGCTGACCAGAGGTAACTGATACCACAGAAAGCTAAACTGCGGATAAGGGAGCCCTGCTGTATTTGACATCTAAAAAGAATGTCACTTATGGGGTCTGGGGAGAGGGTTACATCTTGGTGCTGGCTCCAAGCTGTGGTTCTGCGGTCCTGCTAATCGTGTTCCTAGTGACAATTGGGGACAAAAGCCTTGCAAGTTCCCCCGGTAATGCCCATCAAATCCCAGACATTTCAGGGCTGGAATGCTGGGCAGTAACGGAGTTGGCCCACCGCCCTGTGGTCAGCCATCAGCTTCCCACCCGCCTGTGGTCACACGGCAGCCTCCAGTCCCTACCTGGGCCCTGGTGCAGAACCTCACCCCGCCCCCAACCCCGTGGGGTACGCTCCCCCAGGGCCCAGCTCTGACAGCGGCTCTCCTGGCAATCAGATACTCTTGTCCTACTCCCCCAGCTGCAGCCAGGTGGCTCCAGGTGACAATGTGATAAGGAATGTGTTAAGGGTCCTCTGCAGGCACGAGCACAGCAGTGGGGACTGGAGGGCGTGGGAGACTTCCGTCTCTATTTGGCATGTGCAAATAGCCTGTGTTTGTTCTCCCACAGCCGCCTCTGCAGCTCACAGCTTTTATCCTTGAAACGCTGCCGGTAAGAGAGTCTGAAAAATGCTAATACCGTAGGAAAGTCCCCGCAGAGTTCAAATGAAAAGCTTTACATAAATTGTGATATTTCACTAATGTTCTGGGTCTGGGAGGGCTTTATTAACTACTGCTCTCAGCTCTCAGCCCTCGCTTCTCGGCCTCGGTCTTTCTTGCAGTTGCTACTGATCTGTGTGGCCGACTTCAATGAATTCAACTCATCAAACATTTACTGAGCACCCACTAGGTGTGAGGCACTGTTTCAGGCGTGAGGGGAGGCTTCATTCCATCAACAAATATTTACCGTGCACCCACGCAGGGGTAGGCACTGAACAACAATGGGGATGAGAGCCAGGCCTTGTCTGCAAAGCGCTGAAGACAGCAGTGAGCGCCAAGCCATGCACTCTGGAAGGCTTCCTGGAGGAGGAAACCTTACAGCACCTCCAGAGAACCACAGAGTTGGACAAGCTCAGCCGCTAACCCTGAAAGCAGCCCAAAATCTCCAGGAGTGCTTCCTGAACTGAACCTGGACTCCTCGGATGGGAGGCACAGCTGTGTCACCTCCCCTGGATGGATGCTGGCTTCCCATGGTTAGACCTCCAAAGTCTAACCTAGCCCAGAGGGCAAAGGACTAACCCACCAATAATGTCAATGGAGGAGGCCATGACCCAGGACAGGACAGGGCACCCTGGAAACCCAGAGAGGAGGGAAGGCTTCCTGGGGGAGGTGACACCTGGGCCAGGCAGCAGACACTTCAAGCAAGAAGGGCTCATTGCAACAACTCTGCTATGGACTGAATAGTGTCTCCCAAAAAATTCATTATCTTGAAGACCGAACCCCTAATGTGATTGTAGGAGGTAATTAAGGTGAAATGAGGTCATTAGAGTTGGGTCCTAAACCAACAGGACTGCAGCCTTATAAGAAGAAAAGGTATCGCCACACCCCCCAACCCCACCCCGTGCCAGCACACAGTGAGAAGGCAGCTGTCTGCAAATCGGGAGGACAGCCCTCACCAATCGGCCAGCACCTTGGTCTTAGACTTCCAGCCTCTAGAGCTGTGAGAAATAAATGTCGCTGTTTAAGGCCCCGTTTATGATATTTTGTTACAGCAGCCGGAGCTGACTGAGACAGACCCCCTTAACCACCCCTCTTGCCTCCAAACAAGAGTTGTCCTGCAGGCACGCTGGGACAAGGACGCCAAGGCCCCTGGGCGGGCGGGGCACCCTGTCAGACGCCAGTGTGCAGCTGGCCCTGGGTTCTCACAGCCCAGCGGCCTTCAGGTGTTCATCTTGAGAACGTGGGTAACGGACTCTGGCTAATTCATCGAGGTTTCTGCAGATTAACTCATTACTTAATAGACCACACTTTCGAATTTCTAAGAGCTGCCCCAGAGCCCCAGGGACCGGCTGTCTAAAATCGGGGGATGGAGCCCAGTGGCAGGCTTGGTTTTCAGAAAGGCCCCCTGCCTCCCTGAGCTGGATTAGCAAGCCCACCTCCTCCTCCTCCTCCTCATATCCAGAGCATCTGAACAAAGCCTGCAGAAAAGGCTCAGGACGGATCCGAAGGAGCTTTTATTCGGCCAGTTTAAATACAAGAAACTACTTTTTAAAAATAGCGGAAGAAGTGGCCCTACCTTCAGCATGAAAACCACATTAAATGAAGCCACTGCATTCTCTCTTTTGTCCCCTGTGGCAGGAACCCCACAAACCCACCTCCGCCTGCAATGCAGGATCAATACTCCTGAATTCCTAAGAAGCTATTTTTCCCCCTCAATCAAGTGTCAAATTAAAGACAGTCAATACTATTAATGTAGTATCTTTCTAAAAAAAAAAAAGACAAATAATCTATTAGATGAACTCTAAACCTGTAAAATTAGGCTTTCCCTCCAGAGGCTGGCAGACAGTAGCCCCACCTCCTGCTAAATGCACATGGATGTGATTTAGAGGTTCCTGAGCCCTTTCCACAGCAGCAGGAAACCCCTAGGAGAACAGGCTCAGGTCTCCCCCACACCCCTATCCCAGGACAGTGTGCCCCAACCCCCACCTCCCCAGACGCCAGCGTCCAGCTGGGAACCAACCTGTTTCCATTCCTGATTTGTACCTTTCTGGGCAAGGATGTCAGCCTGAGCCCGTGGAGGGGCTCCCCCCAAGTACCTGGAAAGGCCAGGGTCAGCTGCCCGGGAGCCTCAGGGCCTCTCGGCTCTCTCTGCCCAGGGGCCTGACAGTCACCCAGCCTCCATCTCTCACGTCCAGAACCTGTTCTTCCCCGTGGGTCCTCGCTCTTTCTCTATCTGGAATTCGCCCCTTCCTCCAGATGGTCCGTCATTAAGGAGACGGCGCCCGCCTCTGGGCCAGGCATGAGACTCCCCGGCAAAGGAGACTCCAATCCTGCCCTCAGGGAATGCACAAATAAAGTCAGCACAGACGGCTGGGACCAGGCAGACGGAGGCCCAGAGCAGAAGAGGGAAGGCTTCCTGGGGGAAGTCACGACCAGGAGCGACCGCCTCCAGCAGGAAGGGCTCGTGTCAAGGCCCCCAACTCTTCTCCCTGCCCCCACTCCACTGGCCAGCCTCCCCTCAATCAGACCCATTTCCAGCTACCAGGTGTGCCTTCCCCAAATGCGTTCACAACGCTCTCCTCTCACAACCTTCCGTGGCTCCTGATACCTGAAAACAACACCCAGTCTCTGCGACCTAAATGACATCTGCTCTGCCCAGGCTATGTCTGCCCTGGTCAGCTGAGGCCCGTGAACACGTGCCAGGCCGGAAGACAAGAGCCCCGAGTTCCAGGCCCAGCTCCGTCTGGGACCTTTGCACCCAGGAGCTAACCCGTCTCTGCCTGTGTCCTCCAGGAGTACAACGTGGGGACCGGCCTGGGACCAAGTGGCGGCCGTGCCCCTTCAGGCCCTGGAACCAGCCCCAGCTCCGGGCCAGGCCAGCCTGCCACCCTCTGTCTCGCGGCCCTGCGGCCCCAAGGGAGAAGAAAGGAAGCCAGCCTGGGCAGACGGCCTGGCTCAGGTGTCAGGACTCTCAGGTTGCTTCCCAGCACATCGCCTTTCTCCTGCACCCCTTCCTCTCTGTTCCCCCAGCACCCACCTTCCTGGCCTGTACCCCGGCACAGGCTGGGTCCGCCGTTCCCACGGGGCCCACTCCCTGCTACAGCTGCTCCTGTCTCCATGCCTCCCAAAGGAGGTCATCACACAGGAGACTGAGGGTCTGAGCTGCGCAGTGAGGACAAATACAGGCCTGAGCCACCCAGCTGGTCACTTCGGGAAATCGTTTACAAGCTGGTGAGGTTGGGGAGGGGATGGCGAGGACGGATGGACAGACCACCGGGTGGGGGAGGGGTACCAGGAGGATGGACAGGAGGGGCAGCTGACTCTCTGTGGGGCACAGAGAAGGACACCTGCTCATGGTGACGATTATGGCAGAGCTGTTTCCAGCACCAGGACCCCACGTCTGGATCCTGGGAACACGCCAGCACCTCCCAGGCTCCCGCATCAGGGCACTGCACATCTGAGAGAGTCGGGGCCTCAGCGGGAAAATCTTTCATTTGCTCTCAGCTTTGCTTTGCTAGCTGGTGGCCCACGTGCTCCTGCCCCTTAGGGATTCCTCGGCCTGAGCCAGAGCAAAAGAAAAACGGGTCTGACTTGGGTTCAGAATGCTCTGGAAGGCTCTGCTGGCAGTCTGGTCTGCCCTTGCGGAAGGAAGGACGGAGCTCCCAGGGGAACGCCCAGCCCTCCCTCCTGGCCTCAGCTGCTTCGCCGCACCCCCACCCCCACCCCACACTCTGCCAGCTGTCATGGACGTGGAGGGCTGGCTGCGAGACGCACAGAAAGCGCTGGGAAGGGAGGGCTCCGCGGAAACTGTGCTCTGGACAGGAAATTCAGATCAACCACCCACTGGGGCCAGGCCCTGTGGGGAGCCACTGCAGGGTGTGTGGATGGTGGGCCAGTGTGCTGATGTGCTGGGCTGAACAGTGTCCCCTGCAGAAGACATGCCCACGCCCTGATACCCAGACCCTGCGATGGGACCTTATTCTTTGCAGATGTTAAGATGTTAGTTAAGGATCCCGAGATGAGATCATCCCGGATTATCTAGGGTCCCTAAATCCAATGACCAGTGTCCTAATAAGAGACACACAGAGAAGACAGAAGAGGAACGGCCACGTGACGACGGAGGCAGAGATGGAGGTGATGTGACCACAAGCCCCGGATGCCCCCAATCTGGGGTCCTCCAGCCACTGACCTGACGGGCACTGCCCCCGACCACCGCTGCCCTCCACGCAGCCCTTCCCCAGGCTCACCAGGTGGTTAGCTGAGAACAGATTTTGAGGTCCAGGCTGCTTTGGTGGTCCCTGTAATATGCAGCCACATCCTCACTAAATCAAAATGGTTTACGGCACCAAACATCCATTAATAGGAACTGAGTCCATTTCTGCCCTGATTCCCAAATCCTTTGCATTCGGAATCAACAAGGGATTATATGGATTTATGCATCCAAATCCCGCCCCCGTCCCCCTCCCCCAAATAGCCCAGTCCATTCTACTTTTAAAAAAGGTGGAAGGCTTTTCAACGTGTCCACAGCCCTGGCGAAGCTCTCAGCCCTCCAGAAAGTGCATGAGTCAGTGCACGCTGACATCTAAATGTGCCATCAGAAGGCAAAGGCCCCCAGAGGCCAGACAGGGGCCGTGGCACCCTGCGGAGATACCATCTCCACATCAGCAGCCACCTCCATCTCTGGGCCACTGGGCCATCGGGCAGGTATGGCACGGAGCCACGGAGGTGGCCTGGAGCTGAGAAAGCGTAGTGAAACCAGACTCTGATGAGGAAGAGTGCGGAGCCAAGGTGGGGGCGGATGGGATCCCCTTCCTGACAGGAGCTCCTGGGCACAGTGGCCGCCCTGTGCTGAGCAAAGGAGGCCCCGTCAGGGGAGGGAGTGCGGGGACTCCGCCACACGCTGGAGGGCTCCCTGCGGCCTGGAGCAGATGCTCGCACCCAGCCACAACCAGGCCTCTGCCACAGCCAGGCCCCTCTGCACTCATTTCTGGCATAAAAAGGAGTAAGAGGGAAGCAAATGCCCAGCCCCCACCAGCGGACAGCACCAAAACCTCCAAGGCCACTGCCATGATCAGTCCATGAAGGTTCACGCCAGATGGGAGGGGACAAGCGGTGAGGAACGGACACAGTTATTCCCAGCAGAATAACTCACCAGGGACCACCAGGCTGCCATCACCTGGCTGTGGCCACTCACTGCCCACATCCATGGCCCAAAGGCCGGAGACCCTCCAGAGAAAGCTTCCTGTGGTGCTGGGAGGCTGAGGGGGAGGCGGGAAGGGAACAAAACAGACCCAGGGAATTCAGACCTTTGTGAGTTCAATGATGCCCGAAACCCAAACCAGGGGGCTACAAAGAAATCAGAGGTTTGCAAACATGGCAGCCAGCACTGCTGACAAGGGACAGGCGAACGGTCCACCGAGCAATAAGGATTTCTCGCCAAAACAGCAATCCCATCTCAAGAGCAGGACACAGGCTGTCACCAGAGTGACCCCCATGCTCAGCTTCCATCAGCGAGACTGACAAGTAAAAATAGTTTTGTGCAGCATGGAGAACGCCGACCCCGCCCCCGCCCGGCACCCTCCACCTTGTTCTCTGCTGGATTTCATCACGTGTCTGCTTTCCCAGGGGCGTGTGCCAGAAATTTGGAGACATTCTGGACGTGGCACGTTGGGATGAGTGACTGGCGTTTGTGGTGTGGGAGTCCATCCTGCTTCTCACTGAACTAAGCAAGCGCTCGCACCAAGCCTTTCCGGGGACGGAGGACGCGGCTCCAGCATTTAGTCTTGGGCTAATTCACTGTGTCGCTGCAGCCCGATGCCTGCCGTGTGCCTAATGACATTTCCTGAGCACGTCCGGGGTGCCAACGCTGGGCCGAGCACTGCGCTTGGGTTACATCACTCATTCCTTACTACGGCAGTACGTGGTCAGGACTAGTCACCTCTGCATCTTACAGAAGGGGAAAGTGAGGCACAGAGAGAGTCAGTAACCTAACACAATGCAGAGAACAGTGCCCTTAAACAGGCTGTCTTGGTTTCTGGCACAGCCACCCTAGAGAACTGGGTTTGGGGACCAAGCCCCCAAGCAGCACTGTGAGCCATTTTCAGTAACAGCTGAATGAAACTGACTGTGGCGTTTACTGGAAGGATATGGGGTCACCCCAGCAGCTGCTAGGAGCACCGCTACTAGGAAAGTGCTCCTGAGCAAGAAGTTTACTTGCATCTGTTCATCTTTCCCTCTTTGCTCTGGCTGCTAGGAAGCTCAGAGCCAAACCTATGGCCCACTGTTAGCAGTAAAGCAGGTATTGTATGCGCTGAGTCTGTCCTTAGCTCCACCTTGTCTCCCTACTCCCTTGCTTATTTTTATGCTGTTTTTTAACACCTTTGTAAGCCACCTCAATTCCTCTTTTTGAACAACCAGAAAACAAGGAAAAGAGTGCATTAGTAAACAAAAGCAATGCAAATGCCTTTCCAGGACTCCCTTGCAGCTTAGGTTACAGCTGTGATGTCAGTTCTCTGAAGTACTTGAGAGAAACTTAAATTAGGACCTGAGTCAGGTGTGGAGAGAGGTAGTGCATGAGACGGCTGTTTTGCAGGGGTGGGTATTGGCCGGCAAGGGTTGCTCTGCTGACAGGCGCTCACCTGCTGGCGTCCTGATGTTGGCCCAGGTAGCAGCACGCGAAGCCAACTCTGAGGTTTTCTAGAACCTTCATCTTGGAAAATTTTGGCCTGCTCCTCAAGCCTTTCCAAGGATTTTGAGAGCAGGTAATCCCTGGGTTGGACCCCCTTTCACATAAGCCTGCTAGAGGGGTCTCCTTTCTCCACAACTGCTTCCTGACTAGCCCATTTCATAAAGAGGGAGCCTTTTATTATTAATAAGAAATAACAAGTGTTGGTGAGGATGTGGGGAAAAGGGAACCCTCCTGCACTGCTGGTGGGACGGCAGACTGGTGCAGCCACTATGGGAAACAGTGTGGAGGTGCCTCAAAAAAGTAAAGATAGAACTACCTTATGACGCAGCAATTCCACTCCTCGGTATTTATCCGAACAAAACAAAAACACTAATTTGAAAAGATATCTGCACCCCTATGTTCGTTGCAGCATTACTTACAATGGCCAAAACATGGAAGCAACCTAAGTGCCCATCAACAGATCAAAGGATAAAGAAGATGTGGTCATATATACAATGGAATATTACTCGGCCATAAAAAAAAGGATGAAATCCTGCCATTTGTGACATAAATGAACCTAGAGGACATTATGCTGAGTGAAGTAAGTCAGACAGAAAGACAAATACTGATTCACTTATATGTGGAATCTGAAAAAAGCAAAACAAATGAACAAATAAAACTGAAACAAAAAACAAACCGATAGTTACCCAAGAGGAGGAAGGTGAGGGGGTGAGTGGAAAAGGGGACAGGGATTAAGACGTACAAATGTCCAGTTATAAAACAGTCACAGGGGTATGACCTACAACACTGGGAACAGAGTCAAAAATATCGTAATAACTGTACGGTGCCAGGTGAGTATAGCACGGTGATCGCTCCGTAAGGCATGTAAATGTCAAATCACTAAGCTGTGCACCTGAAACTAATATGATATTGCATGCCAACTATAGTTACAAGTGTTTTTAATTTTACTTAAGGAAAAGAGTGCCAGGCTGCCACATGGGATCCTAACGTGCCCGTTCCTGTGAATGGCGGGCCACACAGCAGGGACACTCAGTAATGGAGAGAGGACCGGGTCTGTGACGCACACGCATTCTGGAACCTTGAACATCATAAAACCGGCAGCTTGTCGCACTGAAAGTGTCATCCAACAGGCAGACTAGACCTGAGGGAAGGGAGGCACAAGGGGGCCCCTGGTGGTTGGCACCACCTGGAAACCACCGTCCCCGTGAACGGCTTGCTCAGGGCATCACAAGAGACCTGGCCATTCTCCCCCCCTCTCTCTTTAAAAATAGATGCAAAGCCATGTGGTGGCTTATGGTTACGAAGACCCATCACGTTTGGGTATTAATTCCCCACCAGATCAATACCAGTACTGGCAAAGCACTCAGACGCCAGGCTGCTCGGGCTGGGAGGGCTCCATGGTGGGGCGTCCTCACTGTGAGAGGCCAGGCTCCCACCCAGCCCAGGAGGCAACACGGGTCTAGGGGGGAAGGACACGCACCCAGGTGCACCCAGGAGAGCCCAGGACAGCGCCAAGGCCAAGGCCGCCCACCCCAGAGTGCCCACGGGGAGCCCAGCCCTACCACTTCTGCATGACCCTCAGTGAGTTGCTAAACTCCCCATCAGGTGGGTACATGACGGGATGGTGAGGACTCAATGAGCTAACCAGAGATGTGCTAAGAAGCTACCTGTACACAGTGGCACCCAGCGGGGAGGGTGCTGCCTTTCACAGCCCCCGTCCAGACACCCCAGAGCTGCAGAACGCCAGCGCCAGAGGCTCCCTGCCATGGTCGGGTCCAGAGCCCCAGCACAGGTCGGGGAGAGCAGACGGGAAGTCACTGCACTGGGCGCTCAGGGCGGGACCGGCAGGGTGGAAAGCTGCCTCAGAGCTCCCCAGGACGGGCCATTGGCTGCAGACCTGGCCCAGAGGAGGACGTGCCTGCACCCCTCTGGAGGCAGGCGGCCGCAGACCCCACCAAGATGCTAACCCGAGTCACCACGAGGGTGCTGGTTAAACTCAGAGCTGGGGGTCAGCATCTCTGCCAGGGCTGGTGCTCAGCGAAGGAAGGTGAGCATGGGAGACTGAGAACTCTGAGGCTGCAGGTGAGAGAGCAGGCCCTGAGCAGGACAGCGCCACCCGCCACCTTCAAGCTGAGCAACCTTCATGGGCCTCGGTGTCCTCACCTGTGAAATGGGCCTGTGTGGTTACCCGAGGCAGCAGTGAGAATGCACAGGACCTGGGCACGAGGGTTGGCACAAAAAAAATGTCACTTAAGTTCAGAAAAGCTTCGAGAGCAGCTGTCGAGCACCATGACGTCAGGCTGCCTATAGTCACTCCTGCCCTTAGCATTTACTTGCTGGTGACCTCAGGCAAAGCCATTTAATATTCCCCAGCCTCGGTGTCCTCACCCATGAAATGGAATGACACTAGAACTCCCAGTGGGTGAGAGCTCAGACAGGCCTGCCGGATTCCCAGTGAGACGACGGGCTCACGGCACACGCTCAGGGAGCTCCAGACCAGAGAGTGATCCACCAACAGAGAGAGAGCACTCAGGCAGCAGCACTGCTCCAGGACACGGTTCACTTCCTGGTGCCAGAGGCCGAGAGGCATCGTGGGTAGAACGGGCTGCAGGGTCCGACAGGCCCGGACCTGACTCGGTGCACAGCCACGTTTCCGCTCCTGGCCTGTGTGGTGGACTGTGGGGGCTCCCTGCTGGGTGACTGGAGGGGGGGGGGGACAGAGGAGGTGGGGCAAGGGGGGTGCAGTTCAGCGCTGACATTGTGCGGCATGCAAGCAGTGATTCATTCCTCTAATTTAATCTAATGATCTCTCCCTCTGACCTTCAAGCAAATCACCGGTTTCTGCGGGCAGATAATGAGGCCTTGGCTTGTCCAGGAATTCCCAAGCCCGACAGCCTTTCAGCTCCTCAGAGTGCCTGCTTATCTTCTGTGGCCTGTCCTCCTCGACTTCTCCACGTAAAACCTGTCTGTATTCGGGGTGGGGTAGCACCCACACGCGTGCTTGCCGCCATAGGGAGAAGGCAGTGGGCAGCCCGCCTCGTCAGGGTTACAGAAACCTCTGGCTGTAAAGCTGCTGCTCAGAGAGCATCTGTCCGTAAGAAATCATGGCACTGCCCTCCTCCCTGCCTCCATCCCCCGCCCAACCCTCCACTGCCACCTCCCTTCGCACAGCAGCCAAGTTTGAGCTGAGCTTTTGGAAGGGAAGGAAAAAAAGGTCTCTTCCCACCCATGCACCAAGCACTCACCCACCACCCACCCTCCACCCAGCTCAGGGAGCCCAGGGGAGGTCCTCGCCAGGTCTGGCGGGCAGAGAAGTCTTCCCGAAGGAGGTGTCAGCTGAGCTGAGTCTGGACAGGAGCTGTCAACATAGCCAAGGTGTTGAGAGGCCCAAAGCAGGGACCAGGCACGTGGACGTTTCAGTCTGGACAGTGCAGCCCAGTGGTCAGGGGACTCAGAGCTGCTTGGCTGCACCTGCAATCCCGGCCCACCACACGCCGGCTGGGTGACCTCGGGAGGGTTACCACCCCTCTCTGTGCCTCAGCTTCCCCACGGGGTGTTATCAGGACTGAATGTCTCCATATGTGTCAACACGGAGAACAGTGTCTGGCACACGGTGAGCAGACGCGCTTCTCCTCTGCAGGGCGGGGCTGCAGAGAAAGTTCCAGACGAGGTGCAGTCAGCCCTGGCATGCCTTCTCAGCCAAGCGCAGGAGCCTGGCTTCCTCTGGAAGTCAGGGGGCTGGAAGGTTCCATGCAGGGCAGTGCTTTCAGTAAGTTCTGTGGACGAGCACCAGGCCCATCTGAGTCCCTGGGGCCTGGAGGTGGGGGAGGCTGGAAACCAGCAGGAGGCCTGGGGCCGGAGCAGCACTCTGGAAAGTTCTCCACACAGCTGGGCAAAGTGGGGCTTGTCCCTGGTGAGCAACAGAAGCTACAAGAGGGTCCAGAGGCTGGAAGGGAGCTTAGAACAGTCACTGCTCAGCTCACACAGAGGGACCACGTTACCGTCTGATAACTCCCTCCGCTGTGAGGTATGAGCAGAGGTCTCCCTCCCCTGATGAGGTTTCCAATCTGGCACCTCCCACTCTCCAAGCAACAGCTTATTCAGATGTACCTGATCTTAACTTCTGTTTTTGGGGTGCTCAGTGCAAGTACAAGGAATGAGTGAGTGAATACAGGGACCCTGGAGAGACGCCAGTGTCACAATATTCCACACCGAAGCTCATGCACCTTCGTCACAGGGGACTTCCTCAGCCCTCACTCGGAGCCCATTGACGCTCGGTTTGCTTATAGTACTAGTAAGGTTAGCAAACCAGGTTTCTAGACCACGACGTAGCCTCTTTACCCAGCAGCCACGCTGGCAGCATCCCCGAGCAGCGGTGGGGGATCCAGGCACCCCCAGAGTCCTGCGCTGTGCCTAGCACGGCAGAGTTGTTCAATAAAGGACACCTGATAAATTATTACTCAGCTTTATTTGGAGATGCCTGATCAGAAAGTGTCTGTGATTAGACGGGCAGAGCCCCTCCCCCGCCCCCCGACCCTCGTGCTCTCAATGACCTGGAGCCACAGAGAAACAGGAATCCGTCCCCCTGCGACGTGTCTCCTGGCTCCGCTGGGCCCCAGGCCACGTGGCCCAGCGACTGCGCACCGCAGCCCACACGCTGCAGGCCCTTCCCCACTTCACAGACGTGGTGGCATAGCCAGACACACTTGGCAATCGGCAAAGCTGCCCATTACCCAGAAAACCACATGAGGCATTTTGGAAAGATTCTTCCAAAATCATGAAAAGCGTGGGCACTGAAGGGGTTGCCCTGAGGTAGCTGGTAGTCACTTGGCACACCCTAGCATGTGTCAGGCATGCGTATGTCCATCATCACGTCTCAACACCCCAGCACCCCGAGAAATACGCATCAGCACACCCGCTTCACAGAAGAGGGAGGCCACCGCGCTGAGAGGCAGTGACAGGTGGTGAATGGGCACCGGGGACTCGGACCAGGACGAGTCCAGGGCAAGCATCTCCCGCCTGGCCAGCCCGGGCCGCTCACTGCACGGGGCACTGACTGTGCCATTCCAGAGCCACGGGGAGCAGACTGTGCACACGAAGCTCTAGGATGATGAAGGGATGGATGAACGAATAAACAAACGGATGAACCGATGGAAGAGGAAGCCCTCCATCCCCCATGATAGGTAAGTGAAAAGGAACCTTATTCCAACAGTTTAGAACCGGTGCCTTTGAAGTTCAATTTCCCACAGCCACGGCCTTTGGGAAAAGGGTGCCAAGTCATGAAGCTGTTTGCAGACCAACTGGGCAGTCGGGACACCAGGAAGAGACAGGTGAAAGATCACGGGAGGGAAGACTGTCCAGTAAATAGAACCCAGGCTGCACAGCAGCACAGAAGACCCACCTGGTGTGCACACCTGGAGTTTAGGCTGTAAAACATGGGGTCTGAGGCGTAGCGGGGGTATGCCTATGCCTGGGGGGGAGGGGGGCTCTGGTCGAGGCCACGCCTATGAGCAGAGCAGACCAGGGTGCTCCCACTGGTGCCTTTGCCCACCCCCACCCCCGGGCACCAAGCTCACTTGTGACCAAGCACTCAGGGGCACTAAACACATCCAATCTCCTGGACCAGCCTGGGAAGGAAAGCTCTGGGCCTGACCTCCATTCGCAGATGGGACACTGAGGTTCAGAGAAGCTGGGACCCTGCCCAAGGTCACATGGCTTCCAATGACAGAGCCATATTTTGCCCCTAGATGTCGGGTTCCAAAGCGATATTCTTAACCCTTTAATAAACTGCCACCTGCTCCTGCCTAGCCCGTGCGGTAAATCCTGTAAGACTCTCAATCAGATGGCAGAGGGAACACCGTGGCACAAGAACTTTGCCAAACCATCCCACCCCGTGTCTCATTTGGTGGCTTCCCTCGCTCTGTCCCTCAATTGTGCACACACCGCTGTTCTACCTGGTGGCACCCTGCAGCCTGGCATACAATGAGAGGTGAGACAGGAGTCCTTGGGGGGGCTAACACCCCCCTTTGGCACGTGCACAGCCCCTACCATCTGTACAGAGCCCCCTCCACCTCCCAGAGCGCAGTTATGGTCAACATTGAACTTAATCTCCCCATTTCACAGATGGGGAGGTGGTGAGACCAGGAGGCCAGACGGCTCCAGTCTATTATAACTATTATAACAGACGGCTCCAGTTATAACAGTACTAGCCAGCGGCGATGTCAGAAGCTAGGTTTTACCCTGTCCAAGTGTGTGCATCCACACGCCTCAGTGCAGATGCAAAGTCGGAAGGACGGGACACTTGCTGTCCCATTCAGATCCCCTCAGCATTGCCCCACACGCAGGAGGCTGAGAACGCCCATGTGTGTTCCACGCTGTCACCTGGAGTCCCCAAAGTTACAGAGCCCCAGGTGCCCACAGCGCACACTGCTTACCTGCCCCCTCACTCATTCCCAGCTCCCCGAAATAAACGACGCGTGTTCCAATCCCCATCTCAGGGTCTCCTTCCCAGGGAACCTACCGCGACGCAGGGAGAGAGGCAGGCGATGGACACGCCTCCTGTGTGTCACACACACTGTTCCTTCCTCACTTATCACTGCCAGGCCGTATCCTGCTACATATTCCTAAGGGGTGTTGGGAGGTGACCGCGGAAGCTGCCAGCCAATGCACTGTAAACAAGCCCCCTCCCCACTCTGAAAACTCAGGTCCTGAAAGCCAGGTAAGACGACCAGAGAAGCAGCTAGTCCCATGTCCCTGGATGGAACCCCGGGGCCCCCACTCTGGGGCTCCGTCCCACATGGCACCCCCCCCCACCCCTGCACTCTGCCATGTTGGTCCAGGGCTCCCCATGTGGGAAATACGGGTCTCATGGGGGAGTAGAAATGATTACAGGGCTCAGGGGGTCTTGGAGAGCCTGGGCCGTGGGGGGAGGTGGAGCGGAAATGCTCTGGAAACTTCTGCAGGCTTCTATTTGAACACACGTTCCTTCCCACCTCCTCGGGACTTGGGCTTTACGCCCCAAAGCACAGGACCTGGTCACATTATCATGGCCTGCGCTGACACAGATGGCGTTACTCCTTCTTTAATTGCCCGTCCCCTGGAAATCTCCAGCCCCGTTTCACACTGGTGGGGTCCCCGCTCCTCCCTGGAATGCACCAGGTTTCACCTCCGAGGGAGCCTGCTTGCACGCATGCCACGGGGTTTATGGCTCGTCCCAGCTTGTTTTATTTGGTTCTCTAGGACATAAATCTGACTGGATGCATTTACAGAAAGAAACTGGCATGCGTCACTATGTAGCTGTACTTCACTGTGTATTCTTCATTACCGTATTTCACTGATTCTGAGACCTGCATTTTTTTTTCCACATTCTAATGCCTTTAAAATTGGAATGTGGCTTATCATCGATGACATTCCTTAGTGGTGAATGAAATAATGATACAACTTAGAGTGCATCCAAGGGAGGCTTGAGAGCGAATGAAATACAGGACCCAAAGGTTTAAATACAGCGAAGCAAAGATGGCAGCTCATTCTACTGCTGACATCTGCCTCTCCTCGGCCGCATCAGCCCGCCGCTGGCTTTCAGCGTGATCTCGCGGTAATGAGGGTGAGTCCTTTCAAATGGACTCACGCTGGAGATAAGAAACGGTGCCTAACGGTTAAGGAAAGGCAGCAAAGATGACTCTGGTAATGATCCAGGAGCCCCCCACCCCCCACGGCCCCACCGCCGAGTGCGCACGCGCACACACACTTCCCGGGCATTACTCTTGTTGCCTCCACGCTTAAATACTCTCAGAGACCTCCCTGCTGCCTCTGGGTAAGGTCAAGACTCCTTGGCAAACACCCAGAGCCCCTCGCCCCTCCCGACCTCCGTCTGCATCTCAGGTCCTCATCCAGGACCCCCGACTCCCCATTTCCTGAACGCGCGCTCTTTCCTGCCTCAGTCCCTTTGCACGTGCTCTTCTCCCAGCTCTTCTCCAGCCGGAAAACTCATAGTCACCCTTCAAGGCCTCAGGCTACTCATCTTGCCACCATCACTTATTCAGCAGCTCCAGATGCCAAGCCCGGCCCCAGGCCCGAGGAAAACCCAACTAACAAGCAGGCCGAAAGCCCTGCCGGGTCGCCTGCATTCCAGAGGGGGCGGCCACAAGATACACAGGATGGCTAAGTAAACAGTGTGTTAGATACAAACACGGACTCGTGCGCTGGAGTACGTGCTCTGGAGTACAACCATGGGACAGAAGCATAAGAAGGGGTTGAGGTGCTGACATTGTAGGTAGAGTGGCCAGGGGACCTCAAGGTGTAGGACTGAAGGAGATAGAAGGGGGGTGGCGGCGTGTGGCCATCTGGGGAAGGGCACTGAGGGAGAACAGCAAATGCAAAGGCCTGTGGCCCGACAGTGCCCAGCAGACTCAAGGACTGGTGAGAAGGCCAGTGTGGTTGGGAGGGAGAGGAGAGGTGCTTGAAGAAAAATGGGAACTGGATCCTGTAGCGTCTTGTGGTCCACTGGGACCATGGGACTCTTCCTCTGAGAGAACCAGGGAGCCAGGGAGGGCTCAGAGCAGAGGAGTGACATGCTCGAAGCAGGGGATAATCTTTTCACACGATGCCTTCAGCTGCTGAGTGCAGAACAGACCAAAGGGGCCAGGGCAGGAGCAGGCAGGCCAGACAGGAGGCTGTCGTCGTACCCCTGCCTCCATTACAGCGCCTCCTACAGAAGCCTCATCATTTGGGGTTCGGCCTATTGTCATCATGGAAACACCCTGTTCCCTCAGCAAGAACTGTGCTTCACTCTCCCGTGTCTGCCGAGTGCACACAACAGTGTCAGGAGTAGGCGTGAATGAATGAGTGAACTGATGAATGAATGAATGGATACTAGAGAGGAAGTCATGCCTATAAACAGCCTTTTGACTCCTCTCAGCGTTGGGGGCCAAGGCCGGGGAGAGGGGCTGGGTTTCTGACCATGAACTTCACTCCCCAGTGGGGTGTATGTCTCTAACTCAGGAAATAAAGTATTTTTGTCCTTGACATCCTTCACGTCCTGAATTTCTTTCTAGTTATTTTACATTTGAAAAAAACGCTCTGCAAAAAGAAAGCTAAATCCCTATTCAGGTCTTCACCTCCTTGACAGTGGCTTTCAGGAGAACGGCTGGATCTGGAAGGATCTTTTTTTAGTGGAAAGGCACATTTTAATTTTAGGTGAAGGGTTCTAAGCAACCATTTTCTTAGCAACAGTTAGTCCCCAGATGTGACTTTAAAAACATCCAACTTGGAGATGTGGGGGTGGAACCTGGGAGTGCGTGGGCAGGCTCGCCGAGCTCTGGGTCAGAGAGAGGGTTGGTGGGGTCTGTCCCACGCTGGTGGGGACCGGAGGCCAGGCGGGACTGTAGTCATGAGGCATCACGCGGTGCAGAGGGACCGGCATAGGGGGCTTTCAGGGCTCCGCCTTCCGGAGTGTAGACCAAACCCCTCAGCTCACCGTGTGAGGGTGAATGCACCCGAGGGCGCTATGACTATTTCTGGCACCCAAGAGCCTGCATGGTGTCGCTCGGGGCAGCCTGCTCTCTGACTGCCACTCACAGGAGGGGTCCCCATGCAGTACAGATATCTCTGGGTGGGATGAAGAGGCTGAAAACCCACATTATATTAGTTTCCTAGGGCTGCCATACAAATTACCACAAAGTGCGTCGCTTAAGACAACCAAAATCGGTTTTCCTCACAGTTCTGGAGGCCAGCGTCTGAAATCTGACATCACTGGGCGGAGACCCAGGAGTGGCAGGTTGGTCCCATCTGGAGGCCGCGAGGGAGAGCCCACTCCAGGCCTCCCCTGGTGCCTGCTGGCTCCCCGCAATCTCGGGCATAGGTTGGCTGGTGGCCGCATCACTCCAGTCTCCGCCTCCATCTTCACACGGCCGTCCCTTCTGTGTATCCCTGCGTCTCAACGCTCCCTCTCCTTTCCCGTCTAAGGACACCAGTCATTGGATTTAGGGCCCCGTCACACAACCCAGATGACCCCGTTAGGACGTCCTTAACTCAATCACTTCTACAAAGACCCCATTTCCTCATAAGCTCCATTCACAGGAACCGGGGGTGAGGCACAGATGCAGCTCTTTGGGGGACAGCATTTGACACAATCAGGCTGGTGTGCCAGGCGTGGTGCAACTTGGGCCCATCAGCACTTTGCGACCACTGCCAGCCCCTCCTCCACAGAGCCTAGGCCCCTGGCACAGTCCCCAAATCTCCCTTTGTCATTGGCTAATCGCAGGATCTTCTCTGCTTCAGAGAATGCCAGCGCCTTCCTCCCAGGACACCGGCAGTCCCCTGGCGCCATCGCTTCCTCACCCCAGCACTCGGCCCTGGGGGCTCTCGAGGGGACAAGGACCGGGCCTGGCAGAGGTGGAGGTCGTGACGTCAACGTGGTGCCAACTGCCAGGTCCCCACCCTTTGCTTCCAGGAGTCTCCCTGCCAGGCCAGGCCTCCCCGTCTCTCCCAGGGTCATGGCACCCTCCCAGGAGTCGCAGCCGCCTCTCTCCTTCCCTCTGCCTCACTAACCCCCCTTCACGCTAAGATGCCCTGATTGTCACCTCATCCACCCTTCTTCCCTTCAGACTCTAACTCAACCGTCTTTGCCACCGTCCACACCCAGGCTGGGGTCTCCTCCAGGCCATTCCTCGTGCTGACACCCTCTCCCTGAAAAGCCCGAGGGCTTGCTCCGCTCTGCGCTTGCCGTGAGCCACGGTCCCGGCGTCACCTCCTCCTGGAAGCCCTTCCTGATGCTTCTCCGCCCCCAGGCGGGGTTGGCGCTTCCTCTGTGCTCCTCCATGTCCTCAGCTTCCTTCGCTCACAGCCGGTCCCCCAATCATCCACCGGGGAGCCCCTGAGAGCAGCCCTGGACCTCATCCCCTGCACAGCCCCAGGGACCAGCAGCAGAGCCGTGCCTGACACGGGCTCCCAGCGAGTCGCCGTTAATACTACTAATGATAATAAGCGACCAGTCTGCCTTTGGCGCCAAGGCCTTCGATGAGCCAGCCACCATCACCTGATGGATGGGCGAGATGGAGAGGGCCCGACAGCTTGTTATGTGGACGAACGGGGGGGCGGGGGGGGGAGGTGTCTATTAGAACGAATTACTGTCTTCTTTCAGAGAAACGACCTTCGCCCACCCCCCCCCACCCCCGGCTCCCCACTAAGGTAAGAGGCTGTAACGAAGAAAGAAAACGTCCTGTAAACAATGCAGCTGGACCCAACGGGATGTCTGCTAACGGACACCCAGCCTGCACGCCCTCACTCCGGTTTCTAGCTCCCTTCCATGTGTCAAGTTCAGCCCCCTAGAGGGTCCTCCAAGGCCATGGGCTCCCCACAGCAGGACAAGACCTGCGGAACAGGAGGCTGGCTCTTGGGGTGCTCCCGCGGGCAGGCCCACTACTCAGTTCATGTTTCAGGCTGTGTAGACAGCCAAGAGCCCTCCTGAAAAGCCCCTTCTCCAGGCAGCTGGCACCAGCTGGCTTCAACTCGCTCAAGGCAGGCAGTTTACAAAGTTTCCTGGGCACAAAGGTCACCTACCTGCAGAGTTGTCACAAAGGCAAACCTTTTTAGTACTAGTGACGGATGGACTGAGAGCCCCAAGTGCCCCAGACAAGCAGATATTTTCATCCAGTCAACCTTTCCTCCTTTATCCAATAAGGGCCAGCCCCAGGCTGGGTCAAGGAGGCTGCCAGGAGAGGCCCGTAGAAGCATCTCCCCAGTCGGTCCCGGGGGTGGGGTGGGGATGGACCTCAGGGCTGAGCCATTGTTAGCGCCACCACCGGGGGCTTCGCCACGGGTCCCAGGCTCCTTGATTATGCAGACAGTTTGTGCAGAAATGAAAATAAACGATGTGAGCTGAATCCACTGCTCTTAAAAAGGGAGAAAAGTGAGGACTACTAGAAGAATAACGAAACTTAAAAGGTTTAGGGGACAGGAGAGCGCCCCTTGTTTCTACCAAGCACTCCATCTATCCCTCTGGTCATCACGTTCCAGCCGAGTCAGGAAGGCGGTGCTGTTTAGCTCATTCACTCATTCAATCAGCATTTACTGAGAAACTACCAAATGTCGCGTGGGCAGCAGCTGTGCTCACCCCCTTTCCCCTGGGCGGCCCCAGCCTGCCACACCTCCTCCCACCGAATCTGCAGGACACCCCACAAGCTGGCCACTGGGAGGAGACACCGTCTGCAGGAGGAAACTGAGGCTCAGACGGGGTCATGACCTTGCCTAACGCCCCAGCCACAGTGGACGAGCTGGCACTTGAGCGCAGCCACCCTGGCTCTGGAGTTTGGGGCTGGACAAACTGCGGCAGAACACGGCCGGTGTCTTAGCTGAGATCCACCACAGCAGAGCCCCGGGCAATCAGAGGAGGCCTCCCGGGGAGGTGGCATCTGGCCTGGCTTGCTGGGTGCAAGAGTTGAGACTTGTTGAGGGGCAGGTCTGGTTCATCTCCACTCCCTGGGAAACCAGCCAGGCCTGGCACAGGGAAGGTTTGCTGAATGAATGAATGAATGAATCAATCAATCAATCAATCACAGCTGACAGGCTGTGGAGAGAAGACAGAGGGTCCTAATGTTATTTTGGGTAGGAATCATCCTCCTATGTCATCTTTAGACACTGCAGGAGATGACCGGAGATCACTGAGACAAATCAGAGTATAGAGTGGCAATGCAGGGTACGCAAGCAGGTTTCGTACTCGAAGGGTGGGGGTTGGGGAGGACACTTCAGTCCCCCATTTTAGGCACAGCCATTCCCAAGATCAAGGCCAGGTCTCGGGCATGAAGACCCTCAGACACTTCAGTCGGGGGGTCCAGAGCCTTCCCCTGACTTCCTGTGAGGAACCTGAGCTGCCAAGCCGCCCCACCCAGGCCAGGCCACCAGCTCCCCACCAGCGCTGATGGTGGGGAGCCCAGGAGAGCTCAGGCTCTGGGGAGAGCCGAATCCCAGCTCACAGGTGGCAGGAAAGCCCCCAACCTGGCCCCCAGCTCTGTAAAGGCAGGACCCTTGGGTGAGCAAGGCACAGAGTTTCAGAAAGGGGAGAAACGTAGGGCGGTCCCCTGAGACCACAGCCCTTGGGGGCAGCAGGGGAGGGTATGGGAAAGGGGGTCTTTTTCCACAGACAACTGCAGCTGTGGCCCTGGTCCTGGGCTGAACTTAGGGGGTGCAAAAACAGAGCAGAGCCAGCCCACTGCCCTCGGGGGGAGGGAACGGGGCCCTGAGGTGGGCAAGCACAGCTCCAAAAACACGTGTCCACTGATACCCTGACCCCACACTGTGACTTTATTTGGAAAAAGAGCCTTTGCAGAGGGGATTAAATGAAGGCTCTCAAGATGAGGTCATCCTAGATTACCCGGACAGACCCTAAATCCAATGACAAGTGTCCCACAAGAGACCGATAAGCGGAGAAGACAGAAAAATGGCCATGTGGCGAGCGAGGCAGACACAGAAGTGATGTGGCCACAGCCCAGGAGCGCCTGGGGCCACGAGGAGCTGGAAGGGGCGGGAAAGACCCTCCCCTCGAGAAGGGAGCCCGGCCCTGCTGACGACTCTCTAACATCAGACTTCTGGCCAGGACTGCGAGAGAAGAAATCTCTTGTTTAAATCGCCCGGTTTGTGGTGCTTGGTTACGACAAGAGAAGGGCTGGGATCTGACATGGGAGGGCCAGGCCAGAGGGAACAGGGCTGGCCGTCCCGGGAGGCAGGGCTACACCTGTGGCCTCAGCCTCCTGTCCCAGCCAGGCGGCAGCACCCCGGCTGATGAGGCCTCCAAGCCGACAGGGGTCCTGCTGCCCCCGCCCCCTGCCTGCTCCCAACACCCGAACATCCAAATGTCCAAGGTTTCTCTCACAGGAGAAGATGAACACCCTCATTCAGTGTGCACGTGACCGAGGATCACACACCTGGCCATTTGTACGCACCAAGTGTGCCCGTTTCCCAGGGAAGAGGCCGCCCTGCGGTTCACTGTGCACAGCCGGTCAGCCCCAGACACCAGGAAGGGCCGGAGGTGAAGACAGAGGGTCCAGGGGACAGCAGCGTGTGCTCTGGGGGACACCTGAGGCCAGGGCCAGCCAGGGAAACTGGCACCCACACCTACAGTCCCCACACCCCTCAATAAGCGTCCTTACACCAGGGGGCCGGCCTCACGGCAGATTTCAGCAATGACTGAAACTTCTCTTACTGTTAACACTCACAGCCGACAGAGAGCACTTAAAGCAGCCTGAGTGTTTCCCACACAGGCGTGGCTCCTCTCAGGGCTGCTGCACCCATTTCACAGAGACAGAAACGAAGGCTTGCGAAGGGAACGTCATTCAGTCCGGTTCCCTCCTGGGTCTGGAGTCTCTGGGAACAGCAGGTAACTGTGTAAACTGTTGACACACGTCCCTGGAACCCAGCAGGTCAATTACTCCAGCCACAGGAGTTCTCAGAGCTCCATCGACCTGGACGGCACAGCCCCACGCGGGCTGGCCGAGCTCCGCAGTTATCCCCCCAAGAACTTCTGGGCAGTGCCCGCCCAGTGCAGACCCTCCCTGGCCCCCGCCAGCCCTGCACAGCTGCCTGGGCTCTGGGCAGCTCTCTAGACTCACTTCGCTGACAAGCACCTGGTAAGTCCACCCACCGGGGGGACGTGAGAAGCCACAGCCGTGCGGCTCCCGTGGGCACAGTCACTGAGGGGCGTCCTGGAGGTAGCTGCCACGGTGTGCCCAGTGGTCCCACCTGGGAGCCCTCAGGAGGGTGGCTGCACACGCTCGGCCTCCTCCTCGGACACCCCCTCGGCCACCTCACCAAAGTGCCCCCGTCTCTCTCCTTGGGAAAACCTGTCCCAACAGCAGCTCCCTGAGAATCCTAGTTGTTAATTTCTTTCTTGTTTTGTGTCCCCCACACCAGACCGGAGGGTCTAAGAGGACGGAGGCCTGTGTCTGTTACTTCTCTACCCTGGTGTTTAGACAGGGGCCACGGGCGTGGGTCCTCAGTGCTCCGCGGATGGGCAGAAAGATGGGTGACAGGTGGGTGAACGGGTGGGTGGGTGATAGACGAATAGATGATGGATGGACGGACGGACAGGTGGAAGAATGAATGATAGAAAGCAGGTGGCATCAGCATCTCCTGCCACTCTCTACAAAGATGAACAACAACGTGCTGTGTAGTTTCAAAAGAAAGAGGGGAACTCAGAAGCGCGTCTCAGGAAGGCGGCCCTGGCACGGTGCCCTGAACGCCGGGCACAGGCGGCTGAGTGAAGAGGGGACGCTGCATCAGACCCTCCATTTCTGCCGGGGCCTTTTAGAGTTTTCATTATCACCCTCCCACTGCACTAACGCAGTTCATAAAGCTGATTCCCTCACATGCACCTCCGCTCCCGGGACCCCTATGTCTTGCTCGAATCTATTTGGTATACACATAAAATGTATTTATCCACATTGTTTGGGTTTTTCCTGGAATGGAATGCAAATTGCATTTCATACATAATGCAGATTCTCCAATCCACACAAGTCAAATAAAAAGGACCTTGGTTGTCTGGTTCACCGATTTCTGTACAACGTCATGACAAGTGGACGGCTGCCCGCGGGGATCCTGGCCTGGGCACAGCCCCTGCGCCCTCTGTCACCACCAGGGAACGAATGCTGCCATAAAGGCCGGTTCAATGGGTGTTTCTTCCTTCCCTAATTTTTCAACCCCGAGTCTCAGGCATTTTGCTGGGGAACCTGATTCCCAACCCGCTGTAATTGAATAATCAATTGCCGCTTCCTTAATAACTGAATTTATTTAATGCAGAATACGTACAGCTGATCATTCAAGGGACTAATTTGCAAGTCAGAGCTTTTGAGGGATTGTTTAAAGAGAAGATCCATATGTTTCATAAATCTGGGATGTAGGGGAAGGCAGGAGTAATAGGAAGACAGGGAAATAAATTTTCATGGTGTGATTTGCATTTGATAAATATCATCTCCTCTCTGGGCCACGCAGACCGCAGCTGACAAGCAATACACTTACTAACAAGGCAGCCGAGGTGGTGCTGGTCCAAGCTGCCCTGGGAGCCAGGTCCTTCCTTTTGAGGGACCTCTGGGCAGGCACAGGCTTGCAGACATCACCTGGTTGTGTCCCACAGTGCCCCAACCTTGGTCCGGTCCCGGTTACTGCTGCCTCCTCACACCCCACCCCTGCACACGCCCCAAGCAAACTCAGCTGCCTGTCTTGCCCTATACTCACTTTTGCTGTTGACTCAGCAGGGAATGCAATTCCATGCATCTTGAGCCTTCAAGGCCCCACTGAAATGCCACCTCCTCCAGGAAGTCTCCCTGGGCCCGCCCTCCTCACTAGCCTGTCCCCTCACTCTGAGCTGGAGTGACCGCCCCACCCTTACTCCCCACCCCCTTTCTCTCTCTCTCTCTCTCTCTCTCTCTCTCTCTCTGTCTCTCTTAGGGGACAGGGTGCTTTTCTGCCTGGTTTAGGGTTACAATGTTGGTGCATCGCTTCCAGAACAGCCCCTGAGTATTTTAGATTGTAATCATCACAGCTCCCCACCCACCATTCATTCTCTCATTCTACAAACACCTGTTGAAACCCGCCGGTGCCAGGGACGTGGTGGTGAAAGCCAGGTGGGCACCATGTGACATGCTTTCCTCATGCCGTTCCTTGCATCCTCGTGAGCAGAATCTGTGATCCCTTCCAGACGGGGACATTGAGGCTCAGAAGTGGGCGTCGTCCTTACAGCCCCCAGGGCGCTGACCCAGTGTCAGCAAAGTGAGTAGAGTGTTTGTTGAGTGACTGCCAGACCAACCCATCAGTCCGCCCACTGAGGCTCAATGAAGGCAATTTGTTCCTCAGAGATCGGGGAGCTGGGCCTGGAGCCTCAGAGGCACGTGGAGGTGGCAGGGGGCCCGTGGCAGATGGGGGCGCCCCTGGGGTCCTCACAGCAGCTGTCTTAGAGCAGTCACATGGAGGAAAAAGGCAGCCTTCCTGGCACATCCAGAGGGACAGCCCCCTCCCCACTTCTGCCATTCTCCTCCCACGCACAAGGCCAAGGTAAGTTCCCACGAGCACGCAGGCTCTCTGCGTGCTGCGTCTGGAGGGGAAAGGCAGGGGTCTCCATCCCACCCTTCCCCACCCGGGCCGTCCGCCAGGAGAGGGACCGTGGAGGCAGCGGGGAGGCAGCAGAGAGCACAGACACGGGGCCTTCCCCCCAGAAACAGCCTGGGCCATCGGGAGAAACGCCTGTCCCACCCGATAGGCTGGGTGGCCCAACAGGGAACCCACAGGCTTCGGGTCAGTCCCACACAGAAGCACACGTCCACTCCGTCCTCAGTGACGCACGGAGCTGGCTGCTGCTCTGAGCCTCAGGTCCTCATCTGCAAAACGGGGAAGAGTGCTGACATGCGGAATAGGAGAGAACCAGGGACCACGCAACAGCGGGCACGCAACCACCTCCTCGGGTGCTGCGGCCTCTGGGAGACTGAGGGGTGGGCCTCTGCCTCAGAGAATGGGCAGGCGGACAGGGCACCGAGGCAGGAGGGCTTCTGCGAGGGCGAGCACCCACTCCCCGAGCACCCCCCACACCGTGAGCTTAGTGTCACCCCGCACCCCCACGACCCCACCTGTGGGAGTGAACGTGGCCCTGATGGCGTCCCAAGTGGGGCAGCCTCGGCCCAAATCCCCCGCGCACGTAATTCACTCTGGACTTCAGTGCAAAGGGGGTGATCACGGCGCCTTGGCACAAGGACAGATGTCATGAAGATGAAACGAGATGACACATCTGTATCAGCCGTGCTGTGCAAGAAACTGCAGCCCCATCAAAGGGTTAATGGGAGAGGGTTTAAAGCCAGGAGGAGCCATAGAGGTGTGGGCACCAAGGCCACCAGCAGGGACGCGGCAGCACCCTCCGCAGCAGCCAGAAGAGGGAGACCAGGGGCCCGTGCCCTCCCCACCCCGGTGGCCAGGGCCCAGGGGGCCTCCACCTCCAGAGCAGGAGCAGGGCGGAGGAAAGGGAGGCAGGGGAGAGTGACCCACACAAAGCCCAGAGCGCCTGGCACCTCCTAGGAGTTTCCAACTTGCTCACCTCTCATTGTCACCTTCTTTTGCAGGTGACAAACCTGAAACTCAGGTGTGTGTCCAAGGACACACTCCCAGTCGGTCCAGGCCTCCCTGACTGGCAGGGCAGCTCTCTGCTAAGCGCTGAGACACCACCCGCCCCTGCCTCTTCCGGGCAAGGGTTCTTACTGGGGGGCCCTGACCACACATGCGTCCTGCCTGCCGACGGGTTACAGCCATGTGTAAGGGAATGCGACTTCACACCTCCGCATGGACTTCTCACTTCTGTCCCCTGGCCAGCTGTCCACCTCCAGGGCCAGAGAGAGAGTGGCCAGTGATTTGCACATTCTAATAATGTCCTGTCCCTCTCCTGACCTGAAGGTCCCCAAATGCTAAAATATAAAAACCTGTTCTATTCCAGAAGGACTGGGGCTTTCTGCAGAGCTTCTCAGATCACCGGCAAATGCCCAGTAGCCGTAAGTTAATGATGGTTCCTGTGATGAGTGACAGACCCAGGCTGTCTCCATGGCACCCATGATGCCCGCAGGGCGATGGAGGCGTGGCCGGGGCTGGTGCGTTCAGCCAGTGACACCAAGGGACAGAGAGCAACATGGGCAACATCTGGGGAGCAGCACCACGCATGGGTGAGGGAGATCTCCCAGGTGAGGGCACAGCTGGGGGGCCCCGTCGGCACCTCCATGGCTTCCTCCCACAGCTGAGGTCCTTCCCCCGGCCCCAATGCAGGCGGGGAGCCCTCGGCAACTCGGAGACATCAGGGCTCCTGTAGGAAAGGCCAACTGGCAACCTGGGCACAACCATGGCCCCCAGAACCAGGCGGCCTGGGTCAAAGCTCAGGTCCGCCACTTGCTAGCTGTGTGGCTCGAGCAAGCTATTTCACCGCTCTGTGCCTCGGTTTCCCCATCTGGACAATGAGCGATCACCGCGCCTGCCCCACTCAGGTGGCTCGCGGGCGGGTCCGCTCACCGCAAGGCCTGGCATGCGTGGAACACAGTGGTAGCCGCCAGTCAGTGTTATCTTTCCCCCCACGCTTCTTGTAAGCGCAAGCAAGGCCGAGTCTGCTGGCAAGGCTCAGCTGCCGGCATGGAATGTCAGCCCGGAGGTTCTTTTCACCCACGACCAGAAGCCTGCCTGCGTGGATCCTTCTAGCACAGGAACCCTCAAATGCAGGCAGCACTGCGGACATTTTGGTAATGCAGTGTGGTGGGGGTACGCTGTAGGACGTGTCGCAGCAACCTGACCTCTACCCACTAGACGCCCAATTGTGACAACTAAAAATTGTCCTCCACTGACACCCCTGCCTGAGGAGACACTCACGTGCG